>NC_089768.1:36600000-36627500 GCF_040412425.1 Macrobrachium rosenbergii
AACCTGCCATAAACCGAGAAAGGTTTCAATTATACAAAGGCAGTTCATGGTGCCGGCTCTCCGCTACGAGCCACAATACGCGAATTAATAATCTCCCTTTTACAATACGCGTCAGGAGCACGGGGAGAGAAAAGGGATGGTCGCTAATGAAGAAATAGAAGCCATTCCTCCATTTGGGGAACTTTATTAGCTTAGACTTGGGGGCTCGCGTACAAAGAGGAAACGACCAAGAGCCAATCTTATAAGGGCGAATGAGCACTGATGAATCAAAGCCATATGTTCTCTCTTTTTCAATTTACATTTGTTAATGCAAGCATCTTAATTTACCGCGAAGAGGTTACGGATGGTGGTCGTATATTTACGGACAAACAAATTTTAAATCTTCTGTCTTTAGGTATGAAAAATTCATTTATTTTTCCACTTACAGTAATTATGTACCGTACTTGGACGTAAATGAAAATGATAAGTAGACAACATTACGTGGAGAGAGAGAGAGAAGAAAGAGAGAGATTTTAATTCTCTGTATTGTACCATCAAGTACAGAATTTCAGTTTATATCCCTAACTATTCTGTGTACTTGGTTTTAGACTGAAATAGAGCTGATGGTATATTTAAGAAAATCATGGAAGAATAATAAAAAAAACAGGATTTCTTATCTCCTATAGAAATATAGAATGATTATAGTTTACAAACACTTGCGTACGTTTCTAGTTTTTAAACATTTCCGAATGATAAACACAACAGGAATATGCAGATTTATAAGTCATTAGAAAATCCAACGGTAGATCATTTATTTAACATGCGCTTCAATAACCAACCTTCACCTGAATAGAATGTATAAATAAACGGACGTGTCGGGAGACTGATGGATGTGTTGAATAAGTGTGTGGACTGCGGAGAAACAAGAAAAATAAAAAGAGAAAATGAGAAAAATTTGGAAGCATAATCGCACGATAAAACGCCTGAAAGCATACCCGGAATTCACTTATCACGGAACAATGGCGAAGTAAATGAGAAACACTACCGAGATTGAGATAAGCGAGAGGTCAAAAGCCCCAAGAAAAGACGATTTATGAGGGAAAACGAGGCGGGATGAGGAAAGAGAAATTAGGAGATATCCCTTGAAGAGTTTAAATAAGACCGTCATTCGTTTTCATTAGAGAACAAAGGAAAAGAGTCGGAATTTAGATTCGAGCCGGAGATACCACTAAGAGGCAATAATAAGAGGAAAAAGCCTACAATTAACCATCTCTCTTTCTTTCGGTGTAGCAATTCATCATGTCCGGGAAAAAATTGTGAAGGCTGAGTACGTCAGGGGAGGGGGTGGGGTGAAAGTGGGGAGGTGGGGAAGGTGGGGGTGGTGGTTGGGTTCCTGGGGTGTAAAACACACACTTGTAATCAATTGAAAAAGTCGAGACTTCGATACAAATGAGCGAATCATTGGATTTCATAATTTCTGAGTTTTAACTCAAAAGACTGATACGTTAGAGCGATGTCGGGCAATGGGTACCTCACGAATTCAAGCGAAGATGAAATGCATTACTACCCTAAAGCAATTCTCTTTGTATTATAATTTTTTTTTATCGATTTATTAATTTGTTTATTTTTTTCTGATAACTAATCCCTTTTATTTTCTGTATTTCCTATTACCTTCTGTTACTCCTGACATATGCATATTCTTTGAAAGCTTGAATTTCAAGTCAATGGCCCTTGTGGGCTTATCCCATATGAATAGGGTTCATCTTCTGAATAATGGTAACGATAATAAAAATTTATATGTTGAATGATGCCTAACAGGCTGATTCTAGTTCATGACAAACAAATGATATTCCAATTAAAAAAATAGATATGCGGATAACAAAAAAGTAACATACGAGTAAATTTACATGTACCAAAAACTAACCGAATATGAACAGAAATTCCAAGGAATTTTTTTTAACAGATTACATTATGCTATAAGCAAAAATATACAGGCAGTGTTATACCATTTCTGTTTCGAATATTTGCAACGCGATTAAATTGACATGCACAAGAAACGATAACGATTTATACACTGAAATCTTAAGATTTTTTTTTATTAACCACTACGTTATGTCATAAGCAAATATATACAATGTTATACCATTTGTGCTACGAATATTACAGTGTCAGACAGAAAGATGACTAATGATTAATGACTAATGATTAATGATTAATGATTAATGATTTATTATTAATGATATATTATTTATTATATATATATATATATAATTATATATATATATAATTATATATATATATATATATATATATATATATATATATATATATATATATATATATATATATATATATATATAAAGAAACAAGAAAAACTAAATGGGACTCCTGGGGGAAATTAAGTGCAATTGCAAATATACACAGCCCGAAAGCCAGGCATCCGAGAATCATATTGATTGATGAAGTACTTGTCCATGAAGGTTAAAAATGGATGGTGTGATTTAAACTTAACAGGACTGAAAACAGTGATTTAAACTTAATAATAAAATCCATTAGGATAAGGACACGTATCGTGTCCTCTCATTAACAGACACAACACCACGAGACAGGTGGGAAAGGTCACCTGACCCAAGATAAATGAGCGAACACAAATACGGCTAATTGGAGTTTATAATAAACTTAGTGGATATTTAGTAAAGTCTTAGTGCAATTCTGTCATGAAAATGAACGATTCCGTTTAAGTTTTTTCCTTATATATGTACATACGTACTGATTTTTTTTTATTTTCAGTAACACCAAAAATCTCTGTAGATTTCAAAATGCACTGATTAAAAGCACACCATAAATTTCCTTGGTCTTACCAGGAAATGGTGGAAAGTGATAAATTAATTCCAGTAAAGTATTTTTCACACATATCAAGAGTTTTTGGTTATACATCCAGTAATACTGAAAGTCAATCATGAGAATTCAAAAAGCGCCGATTTTATTATACAGCAAATCTCATTTGTCTTTCCCATAGAATTATTTAAAGTGTGTAATAAGAAAGAGCAATTCAAGTAAAACTTAGCCCTAACTATTTTTATTTACAGAAACTTAGGGCATTTGTATATAATAATAAAAAAAATACACGAGAATAGTTCACGTACTTAAACCGGTCCCAATTCCGGATGATGCAGGAGAACTGAACATAGAATTAACAACACTTCATGAAATAATATAATTTAATGTAAATTTAATGTAAATAGCAAATCTTGTCATTCTGCTGCAAGAGGCAAGAGGTTAATAGCCCTTGTAGAACAGCTTATTTCCAAAACGTTCTTGTTTGCCCGCTCCCTCTCGAGTCTCCTGTACACTTGCATATGAATTCCTCCTCTATTATGCAGCTGCATCTTGAATTATCTATTGTTTTATTTACCAAGACTTTCATTTTCTCATACCAACTCGTAGTTTTTTCTTATTCTCACCTTTCTTTACCCAGTTAAACAGTCCTTCCGTCTTCACACCAAACCATAGAATTTACCAACTCCTTGTATACTCCTCCTTCATATTTTTAACCCTGGCCCACAATTCATTCATAAATTGACCCAGCTGTGTATATTTATGCTCTCTTTTTTGGAAATGTGTTTACCTGGGAGCAAGGAAAGTTGTTATTATGCATGCATTTAAGAACTCAGTTTAGTTGCACTTAGAATACTGAATAATACTTAGTCGAAATCCTGTTTATAAAGCATGGAAAGACTGATTTAGCAAAAATTGAATACAGGGTGTTTATCGATCCAAATAAATTTCTTTAAAACAGGTGACGTCAGGCCAAAAGCTACCTTAAAAGATTTGTATACGTTAGATTTAAATGTTATATAGTGTTTTTAGCGTCATTCTACAAAACTAGGTTGAAGAGTGACCGGAAACACAGGATTGATGAGAATTGTCCCAAGGAGCGATGACGTAACATCTTGACACTCTTCATTTCCGGTAAACTTGAAATCTACCGAGACTTTTTTTTAGACTTAGATAAAAGACATACAAAATTACGAGTGAGCCATAAAACACAGATGAGAATTGGCTTTATTAAGATTATATATTTCTCTGAATTGGGAAGCCCATGGCAGTATATTTTGACTTTACAAACTATCAGGCCACAACTTAATGATTAACGAGGGTATATGAGATACAAAAAATTATTAAGGATTAAAATTTTCTCTCATTACTAAACTAACATAGTTTAAGAAGAGAAGAAAATAAATTTCTGAACAAAAATAAACTCTGGGAAAGGACTAAAGACAATTAGCAAATAAATATAAAATAATAAACAGTCCACACAAAGAATAAAAACTTTAACTTTAACGATAAAATGCATTTCAAATCGAGAAAATCTGGTCATCCAAAGAATAATTAGCTATTTGTTCATTAATAATTATCAGTCTAATAATTTCTAAAAACGCAAAATAAAACACTAAGTAGAAAAAAGACATCCTTTATTTAATAATCCTGAATCAAATATATTATAAACTTTGATACTTTTAACATTAACAAAAATAATTTTCCCTTAACAATATACACCACCAACATGTCTATACTGCATATATATATTTATATAGAAACGTTCCTTAAATTACACATATGCAAGCTACATACATAATCCGAGGGAAATCATTCAAAAGTCAGTTTAAATATATAAACATTCAATAACATCAACTTTACTGCAGAAAATAAATTAGTTTTATTAGAGTTAATTCATTCCACAACAGCTTGACAAATCTCTATAAGATAAACGTACAGTATTTGTTATATGTGAAATTAACATATATAATCTCTTATGGCACATTTTAGTAACGAACTTAGATACAAGAGGAATTAATCAGAATACACTCATCTCCTTCATTCAGGTAAAAAGATACACAACTATTTTCCTTTTCTATTTCCTTTAAAAATAATGATCACAGATTTTTACAACCTTTTTACAGGAACAGCTGACAACTTTGCATCTGATATTCCTATATTACATCATGTTACTAGTTCCTCGCCTTATGATATCTTAAAATCTTATGCTATTTGCAAAATATACCCTTTTTATTTTCAAAACCAATCATTCTCGCACATCCATGTGACAAAATATTTTTGTGTGGAAGGTTAATAAAACATTTTTTATTACGAGACATCAAAATGTCCATTCGCCCAAGAAATCGCTTACGTGGAAGTCTCCAAATTTTCTCCCGAAATTAACAAAAAGACTACTGCAAAATTAATTTTCCTAAATATAATTAATCCAAAATAAGCTGCTGCTAAGGCAGTTGCAATTAAAGTAAGTAAGAATCACTGAAATTTATATTTCTATATTATATGTCATCAGGAAATGTATACCTACAACTTTTACAACTCTCTATTTCTATATTATATGTCATCAGGAAATTTATACCTACAACTTTTGCAACTCTCGGGTAATTACTGGGTCTTAATACTAATGACTACAATGCTTTATAAGACTGTTAGTAGCATCAAATAAATAAATAAATATCCACTAGAATATATATATAGAGATATGCCAATTAATTATACCCTATGTAAAAATGGTATTATATCTTCCTTTCATAATCATTCAAGTCATATAGAGCAAAAAAAAAAAAAAAAAACTTGTAACCCACTACCTACAAAGCAAGAAAAACAATCAGATCAATTTTAAAGTATCTTACAAATGAACTCAAAATCTTTTTCAACATTTATCAGAAATAAAACATACCCTTTTCAATGTTCCCTCGACGTTTGCTACATTCCCTGACCACAAGCTACTTAGCCACATTCACTCCTCTGGATGCGTTAACAGCACGAAGCATTTAACATAAGAAAAGAAAAAGGGGATGAAAAAGAAGGATACGTTTTCCAAAGGTCGCTGGAAAAGTTCTTTAAGGTTCTCTCTCTCTCTCTCTCGGCAGAGACGCCTACAGGTATTTGACTTCAATTCTTTCGAAATACAGTTTACTCTAATAGCTTGTTTTTCATTTACAGTTTTCTTAGTTTATTTTTATTTTTCCACGTGACAAATTTATTTCCCTTCATGAAGTTATTTCTCAAAGAAAATTCAATTCTTTTTTATAGATACAAGCTCCCTGAATTATTGTTATTTTTCTGCATATAAAAAATTATTGACTGTCATGAAGACAGTTCTCTAAAGAGAAGACTTTAATTCGTTCGAGATGAAGCTTTCTGGATTTGTCATTTTATGGTTCACTTTGCATGCAGATTATTTCTAAAGAGAAGACTTTAATTCGTTCGAGATGAAGTTTTCTGGATTTGTCATTTTATGGCCCAGTTTGCATGCAGATTATTTCTAAAGAGAAGACTTTAATTCGTTCAAGATCAAGTTTTCTGGATTTGTCATTTTACGGTTCACTTTGCGTGCAGATTATTTCTAAAGAGAAGACTTTAATTCGTTCGAGATGAAGTTCTCTGGATTTGTCATTTTATGGCTCACTTTGCATACAGATTATTTCTTTCCGTGAAGACAGCCCTTAAAAATACTTCAATTCTTTCGAAATACAGTTTTCTTGAATTGTTATGATTTATTTGACAAACAGATAATTTCATTCCACGAAGACACTTCAAAGATACTTCAGTTCTTGGAGATACATTTTCATTTAATATTCATCTATAGTTTTTATAAGACAAACAAATCTGTCTCCTTCAGCCCTTAAAAATACTTCAGTTCTTTCGAAATACAGTTTTCTTGAATTATGTTTTATTTGACAGATTATTTCATTCCACGAAGACACTCCTCAAAAGATACTTCAGTTCTTTGAGATCAGTTTCATTTAATATTTATCTATGTTTTTTATAAGACACAGCTCTCAAAGTATATTCCAGTCGAAAGTTAAGAACCAGGTCTTGTACATCAAACATCATTTCGTTTTTTAAACAAAGATCAGTCTGAATTGATCCCAGCCCGAAATTTCAACGTGTAATTATCACATTATCCTGATTTACGGAGTGGTACGTTCAACTGAACACCACGCTTTTTTCTTTTTTCTTTATCCACTTTTTCTCTCCTTTATTTTTTCTTATGTCTCAATGTAATGGCACAAAAGCGATCTGACTAGATTTTTTTTTTCCCTTCTACCTAACTTCGTCGGCCGATTATGTTGCTTGGGGGATTGATACTACAGTATATACTAGGTAATAATGGTGTATCATATGATTTAAGTTACGATCACGCTATCCTTTCGAGAGTCAGTTTTCACAGCGTGTCAAATTCGAGCTCTCTCTCTCTCTCTCTCTCTCTCTCTCTCTCTCTCTCTCTCTCTCTCTCTCTCTCTCTCTCTCTCTTCTCCTCTTCGCTTATAATGACCGGGCATAAAATTTCTAAGCTTATCGCCTTCCAATAAATTTACGATGGGCAATAATGTGAGAGTTCGGTGTGTTGTAACAATAGCTGCTCAAAATTTATATACAGTTCGCATTTGCAATAATTAAAAGCGAAGTGTTGACAGGACCAAAAGTTTTTAAACCCTGATTTTGGAGGAAAGACTGAAAATTTTTATTATTTTGGTGAAAACGTTGACGTTTTAAATGTGCAGCGTAACAGACATCTCAATGCTATCTAGTACAATTTCTGTAACCCTAAAGGTACTGTTTTAACTTTTCTCTTGGAGAAAAGACTGGCAATTTTAAACGATTATCATAGCAGATAACTAAATGAATTCTATTACAATTTATGTTACAAATAATTCCTTCTAAAAGTACTGTGCTAACACTGCCGAAATACTTTAAATTTTGCTTACTTTTATTTCGGAGAAAAGACTCACAATTCTAAATGAGTATCACAGTAAATACCTAAATGATATCCGTTACAAATTCTAACAAATTATCTCTCCTGGTGGTGAAACCTAACAATTTTAAATGAGTATCACAAAAGATTATTATACGATATCCATTAAAATTTCTAACAAATTATCTCTCCTGAAGGTGAAAACACTAACAATATTAAATGACCATCACGAAAGATACCTATATGATATCTATTACAATTTCCATAATGAATAATTTCTCCTGATTGTGAAAAAAACAAACAATTTTAGATGACCATCACAACAAACACTTATAGGATATCTATTACCGGTCTTAACAAATAATCTCTTCAATACACTGTGTCGACTTCAAGATGAAATCCGATTCCATATCTTCTAACAGATCGAAATGAGAAACCACACTACTTTCTCGAGTCACAAAAACCTCTTTGCCCACGGCCCTTCGTAGCTGATAGTAAATCCAGCTCGTGCTACCTACCACGAAATTTCCTACCTGCGTAAACACTAATAGTTATCAAAGGCTTAAATATAATTTGCACTGCGTCAGTATTTCATCGTTTCGTCTTTCAGGCAAAAATGGGAGACACACTTGGAAAACACACTTCAGAGTCAACATCTAAGAATACCGGCCAGATGGCTTCTTAACATTTTTCCACTTAACCTAGAATGAATAATAATATAGAAATAATAATTAATAATAGTAATGGAGTAGGTGGGTGTTATGCATTCGAACACCGTATTCTAAAAACCATGAGCATTCATTCAACAAATGTCGTTTTTAATGTTCATTTCGTCTGTTCAGTATACACTGATGTTTTATGAAAGTTTTCATTTTTCTGTTGCACTAACCATATGGACCAACTTTTTGCTAACCAGCTTGGTATTTTCCAGAAAGTCTTACAAATGAAAATCACCAAATTTTGCCGTTAGTATAATAGATATTGATATATCTTTTTAATATTGTCACTAACAGACGAAATTTTGCAGTCCATGTATAATTTATAAATATACCCTCTCAATATTCTCACTAAAGTGTCTCAAGATACTAGAGAAAGTTGCGTTTGAGACCAACTGGAAGTCGGAGGGTCTGCCCCCAGCAAGAGGGTCATGGCTTCTGATTCGGACATCGGCGACAGATACGAGAAGGTTTCCAGGTTGTCCTGGAACATTTTGCTGTCAGATGAACCACACAAGAACGACACCAGTTCCGATTCGGGATCAGAGTGAGATGACGTCTCGATGGCTGAAGAATTGGGGTTTCCGAGCCCCTCTGGACCCTGTTGAGGTTTCTGAGGCTCGTGGCTGTTCTCCAGGATGCTGGAAAGGACCCAGGAGCACGTCTCCTGGCACCCAGTGCCATCCAGAATGTCTTGTAAGGATCGGATGTAAGCGGAGGCGAGCCTGAGAGTGGCTATTTTAGTCATATCCGAGGCCGCCCTTCGACTGCATACCCAGGAGGGCAACACACCCCGGAGGCTCTCGAAGGCCGTGTTGATTTGTCGCATGCGGTAGCGTTCGCGGGCATTGGCAGTTTTCCTCCGGTAGCGGGACAAGGGCGGCGCCCTCGGCTTGTGCCGCGTGTCCTGGAATTCGCAATCGCTGTCGCATCTGTGCCGGACGTTGGCTGACCGAGGTCTCAGCTGATATTTGAAATTTGAGGTCTTCAAACGCTTCGCTCTGGGGTTGTCACTGTTATTATTGTCGTCCACCGCATCACCTTCACACCCATTCTCTATCAATTCATTTTCTGTCTTCGCCATTTTATTTCTTATTCTAGTTTTCACGAAGGTACAACACCTCTTAATTTTCAGATTCACCTGAATGATCACTCAAGAGGAATTACGGACATGGTAAACGGCGTAGGTGTTTGTAATACACGTTATACTGGAGGGCTCTCGTTATTAAATCCAGTTTGCTATCTGCTTTGCGATCTGCAAAAGGGGAGACAAAAATGGATGTATGAGCCCAGTTGAAAAGGAGGAACTGTTATCATTTCAGTGACCTTACATTAAAAAACTTCTTCTAAACACTTCCAGCCCGTGAACCAAGATGCATCTTTCCACTCCTAAATCACTAAATGTTTTAAGCATGTTGAATATTCTTTCCAAAAGTGACGCAACTTCGAAAGTATCGTCCACACACTTAGCAAAAATCTTTTCCAGATTTCTGGAAGTCTGTGGCGGCTGGAGACGCGTTACTCACCCGAAAATCCAGGCAGCGATGATGAGAGCGAGAGATGGTCTCACAGAGATGCTGGAAGGACACGTGCATACCTCGAAACGGTCTTCAGCACACTGAGCCAACGACTCGTTCCAGTCCCGCACTAGAGGCTGGTATCTCCTCGTCCCCCACCCCCGTTCCAGAATCCCACTAATCCTTCCCCCCATCTACCAACCACTCTTACCCTTCCCCCACCCCACTCTCACCCCGTCGCCAACCTAATATTTGATATATACAAAACAGATTCTCGAGTTTTATGAAAATAATATCGATATTTGAGTCGTGACTCACAGCAAGGTGACTCTTTCAAAGGCTAACTATAGTAATGGCCTTGTTTTATTTGCCATATGTTGAGCAGAATGATAGTTCAGAGGAGTCAGAGTCACAGATTTGACCTGGAAAAGAAGAGGTCAGTGTAGCCTTGGCGGGGAGAGGTTGAAAGTTTTGAAAAGAAAATGATTAGATGAGATAAACAATTGATAATATACGTTCTCTATTATGGGACGTAGTAAATAAGCCGATATATATGCGATAATAAATATATATATATATATATATATATATATATATATGTGTGTGTATATGGGTATAATTCGTAAAAGGAGGCAAATGTGAATATGCGTGTGCATCTAGCCTAATTTATATATTTGCTAATAAGATACAGCAAATCCCTCATAAATAAATAAGGCAAAATACATCTAAATCCTTATTGTTGAAACGAATCGAGTAACAATCCATAAGCCTCTCAGATAACGAATTCAGACTGATTCTGAGCAATTGAAGGATATTAAAAGTAGTCTTTAAGATTCCACAAAACAACCTTTGCGTTGATAAGGACGAAAAATATAGGTTTTCAGTGACTTAGTAAATTAAAGGATAATTAACTTGATTTGTGAATGCAACGCGCGACCTTCGTGTCTGTGACGGAAAGATTAAGAATTATTCTAAAAGAAGCGGTTTACAGCTGTCGTTGGCGCATGCGCATTAGACAGATGAAGGAAAATATAAGGCAATTCTTTTACCCGAGTAAGTCAGGGGCTGAAAAAAGAGAAAAAAAAAACAGGCCGCAAGAAATGACTGTCATGACCTGGCTATCTGTGCAATCACAAGAGTAATTTTCTAAGCACTGCGTATGCTTTCCAAGGGACGGCGAACTAGCCCACGTTGTATTTTGGAAGACCACTGGTATTTGACATTTACGTTGCTACTGTTGCGTATGGGTAACAGCCTTGCATACATGGAATACTATGGCGAGGAAATGGCATGTTTCGAAAAGATTCACCAAAAGATACTTTCAACAAATAACTAGTCCTTTTTCTGTGACGGCGATGTGACACTTACAAGCAGCACTTTAATGAGATATTTTATCAGTTATTAAACAGGCGCCATCACCGAAGACTGGAACTCTCTACTTACTATTGTATTCCTCAGTACCGTATGGCTATCGTACATGTGAGTAGGGATGGTTTTAAATATAGGTGCAATGTTAGTGCTTCTCAGAGATTGATAGAGACTGTTTGTGACCCGCCTAGGCTCACTTTCACGTTAAAAATGGGCATTTACTACAAAAATGCTATTCTTGGAACCTCATGGCCAAACGCAAGTTGATAGCTAAATGAATTTTATAAACGCTGCAATATTCAATATAGGTTTTATTTACGAAATACTTAAGTTTATGGAAAAGAGAAAAAAATGGGGGAAAAAAAGTGAGTTGAGCGGACGATATTTCACCCGGGAAGACCGGTACCGTCGCTGATCTGTAACAAAAAGATTTACATGAAAAAAAATAGTAAAATTTAATTTAAAAAAAGCAGAAGTCATGATTAAATACTCGACTTAATGGACAAAAGTATGCCCCGTATTTAGACCGCAAACTCTCCATCCTTATCGAATGTTTACAGTATCAAAACTAAACAAAATATAGCTACGATAAAAATGGATTTTATTTCAAATGCAGACAAAGTCTATTTACGAGTTTATCCCGAAACACCTTCCATGGAATTTGACCTTCTAACCAAATAGGTATCACAATATTCAAGGAAAGTAAGAGGCGACCTCAGTTTTTTACAGGAAACTATAAATTTGGAGTCCTGATAATATACGTGGATAGAATTCCATGAAATTCAGTTCTCTTCACGTCATTACCATTCTCATAACGAATCAGGAAAATCGCCATCGTCTTATAACGGAAACTAGTTTCTAAAAAAAATTGTATACATATTTTTCTGAAAACAGGTAGATGGAAAAGATAAAGGACTTTCTTCTTAAAATCATGTAGAAAATTGCATCAAATAAGAAGCAAGAGGACGTAGAGAGAGAGAGAGAGAGAGAGAGAGAGAGAGAGAGAGAGAGAGAGAGAGAGAGAGAGAGAGAGTTTCAAGGCGTTAACATTAGGGTGTTGGCTGCTTATTTAAATTTTAAATAAATATATAAAGGTGTGATGTCATATTGCCGACAGGGGAAATTAAAAGTTGCTTAGTGGTATTAAAGAATTAAATTAGCACAACAGTTTTTCTAGTGCTGATACAAATACACGATCTAACCGCATTCACCCCTGTTAGCTGGTCAGAGCACATCAGACAACACCAGGAATCTTATAGCCTTCAACGCTTTAGACAACATACAGGCCCGCCTGTAGGTAAGGGCCAGTACAGGTCAAAGGGCAACTAAAAGCAAACCAACCAATCACGGTTGAAGGAGAATGAGTGACAGGCAACGGTTAATATACGCAGACTTTCATTCTGGTATTTCATTTGCCCCACCCAGGGAGATGGATCCGGGGAACCCTGTAGCACAGCTAAGTACTGTAACCTTCCACAAGACATCGTCGTAGAGGATACAGTATACAGACTAATGTCAACGCATAAAACAACGCGACTATCGTTCAATGTAGGCTTCTAACAAAATGGTGCCTGTGTTAGTGAACAGAGTAGCAATTTCCTTAATCTTCAGTGTTATTTTGCTTAGCATGGCCTAAGACTGAAGTGTGCGCGTTTCCCAGAAGATAAACAGAGTTTCTTCTTTAGAACAGAGAGAGAGAGAGAGAGAGAGAGAGAGAGAGAGAGAGAGAGAGAGAGAGAGAGAGAGAGAGAGAGAGAGTATTCTTTAAAAGATTCAGGAATATATATATATATATATATATATATATATATATATATATATATATATATATATAGATATATATACATATATATTGTAGATATAAATATATACATACATATATTTATATATATATATATATATATATATATATATATATATATATATATATATATAGAGAGAGAGAGAGAGAGAGAGAGAGAGAGAGAGAGAGAGAGAGAGAGAGAGAGAGAGAGAGAGAGAGAGAGAGGAGAATTTCCCCAAACTCAGTAAAGGAACAAACACGGTATAGACGACGGACTTGCCAAGGAATTGCCGAGTTGCATAACACGACCGATGCGGTTTCTAATGAAATAACTGTTCGATGCAATCTGGCCTCACGGATACGAGCTACAGATGCGATGTGAGATTTCCGTGAATTATGCGAATTCCTCAGTTGTGTACCTGATCCATTCTCTTCCGGTGTTAACGACATAATCAATTCATGTTGAAAGTTGTTTATCTAACGTATCATGAAAGAACTTACGAGAAATACCTCAGTTTTACCTTGTAATTATATTCCCTCATTACCAGGAAAAGATAGGATAATTAGGTCTAAGCAATGATAAATTAAAGAGGTCCGAGAATAAGAATGAAAAGGGAATAAAGGAGTGAATATGTACTTTAAAGCCAAAAAGTATCTAGTCAAGATGACGTTACTGACCATTCACATATGGTATGCAAACCGGGATATAATGAAACTCGTTTTTCTCAGTTATGAGGCAAATAAACACAATGAAGTGGATATGCAAAGCCAAGTAAATATTTTTCCGTAATATTCATTGTAATAAAACCTTAAGTACAAATGAAAATAAAATGTACCCAACTTTTGTTTCATATAAAACTGATATGACACGGAATCAAGCCATTAACTCCTTCTGTATTTGAGACCGTCGAACCAAGGCTTTTCACTGATCAAGTCCACATACAGCACAGGTTACTTGAATACGAAAGGATTTTCACTTCCTCAGTCCACAATATTTCTGAGCATCACCGTCGGTAATACTAGAGAACTCTCCTAGAAAGCCCATTATTATAGGCATGAATCTAGGAATACTTTCAGAACTCTGAAAGTATTCACTAGAAAGAGTGAGAGAGAGAGAATTCTATAGTATTGCACACCTGGAATCTCTCAATGGGAGATACAATTCGCGGTAATGATATTCGTGACTTGGCCAATCCCGCCTTCTGACCAGGTAGACAGACACAGGTGTAACTGCGAGGTTCCGCGTACAGGAACAAAGAAAAGTTGCAGGAACTCACAACATTCATTTCTTCAATGATATGTGCAATTTCATACGAGTTATTCCTACCGCTAATTAATATTCAAGATATATTGCAAGCTTTATCCAACTCCCTGTCTCTGTAATTTGTGAAAATCGCCACTTTTCCCACTTTCAAATCTCTAAGCCGTATGTTATTATGCTAATACCCAAGACACCTGTGGTTTTACAGCTGAGCGTTCTCGCTCTGCCGGTGCGTTTGCACCTGCACGTTTTTCCTCTGTAGCCAGGTTTGTACCGGAACGTTTTCGTTCTCTTTGTAACTTTACACCTGTATGTTTTCGTTCCGCTGGTAGCCTTATACCTGCGCATTTTCGTTAAGCTGGTATTAGAATCTCCCCGTACTTTAACATCGTTTTGTTTTCGTTCAGTTAAAACATTTACAACCTCACGTTTTTCTTCAGTCAGTCTGTAGGTCCACACCTGTGCGTTCCTTCGCATTTTCGCTCGAGTAAATCTTTTGAATCTTCACTTTTCTTACCTTCTCACCCTTACCTTCTCACCTAAAAGCTCTCTTCCAATGGTAGTTGCCGCCTAGAGCGATTAACTTCTTCATATAAGCTTCCTTCTCTTTAGCAATTGCCGACTAGAGAGCTTTACTTCTCACCTAAAAGCATTTTCCATCAGTAGATACCGAATTTAGGGATTATCTGTTGCCTAAAATTTTGCTTTTAATTGGTACTTACCGCCTAGATAACTTTCCTTCTCACCTGAAGATTATTTTGTATCAATTGGCCACTAAAGTACTTTCTTTCTCAGTTATAAATTTGGCTTTTCATTAGTAACTACCGACCAGAGAACTTTTGGAAATCCTATCACAGTTTTCCAGTGCTGATTGACTTACCTGACTAATTAATCTATTCATCTTACTAAATATTCAAACTGTCCATAAACTAATCACCGGAAAGTGTATGGGCAAGCCGCCACATAAATATGTGGAGCCATGCGAAATCTTGGGAAAGAGAAAAGATTGTCTAACTATTGGAGTACTGCATCATCGAAATTTTCCCGGTGGAGCCATTGTCAATGTGTAAATCATTAACACAAGTAAATAGCACTCCTCGGTTGGGGAGGCCTTCACTGTTGATCTCCAATTAGAGAAATAGCAAAATATTGCCTAGCGCTGACGTGGTGTCCATATTTGAGGTTGGAAAGATCAAATTGAATCCAATCAAGATATTGAAGCATCCCTCTGCGGTCGAAAGGGATCAGCCCAGCTCAACTGTGAATATTGTGAGGTACAACTACATTGGAACCATACATACGCATGCCGTCAGCGCCTTCTGGTGGATGAATTGGCAACCAATGTTTCCTCTCTTCTTCTTCTTCTGTTCTTCTGTTCGTTTTAGGGTCAATGAAATACAGACTAGGCTGCCATAAAAATTAAAAACGCACCATTGTGGTTTGGAAACGTTTGGAGAAACAAACTGCTTTTTGTCAGTTTCTATCTCCCTCCTCTATACAAGTACGTACATACATACCAATATAAACACACACACACGCATATATATATTATGTATGACCGTGGGAGTGTAAGCCTACAGTACAGCGTGAACAGGCCTTGTACTCTCGGTGGCCATGTCATCCCCCGTCAGCCTAGCGCTGACGTGGTGTCCATATTTGATCGAGGGCCCGCCCAGCTCATATAGGCTAAAAATAAATCTCTATAGGTCAGAAGATGTTCTTTTAGGGAATCTGTTCGAACTGATTCCCGAGAAAGTTGAAATAGTACTTTTAAATAAATTCAGAAATGTAAAATTTAAAAATAAATCTCCATAGAGAGCTTTCGGGAATCTGTTCGAACTGATTCCCGAATGCTCCGTAGAGATTTACTTTTAAATATTATGTACCCAGACAGAACTGTGGTTTTGTTTCTCCATTTCAAGACTCATGCTACTATGAGTGTTTTTTTTTTTAATTGTACGGTTTGTCAATAAGGCTTTGGAAGTTTTATCAAGCGGCGATTTGAATATATAAATAACTTGAACAGTGCTTTTTCACCCCATTCAGCTCTACACAAGCGTCCAAATGTGCGTGAGTACATATAATGATGAACAAAATATACAGTAAGTATAAATCAATGCAGGAATGAAGAATACGCTGTTTATAAAGTCCTACAAAAAACGTGCGCAAAATCGAACGAATATTTGGAATCAACTGCTCACTATTAGCAAAACACTTATTACTAATAACCACCGCACCTCCTACAACTCATTTACATCTCTTTGTCTATTTTTTCCCGCTGAAAATATTCTATTCCATGGTAGAAATATTTAAAGAAGCCCTCTCTCATTCTCGGCCCTTGTGCGATTTAGAAACCAGACGTGGTATAATAGTAAGAGTGAGGTTACCGCTAAAAGTAATATAAATGCAATACAGTTTTCAGTCAAGAGATTTCACCAAACAAGCACGAAAATTCTGACACAATAGGCATTGTAGTAATAATAATAATAATAAAAAAATGTATTAGCTGCGAACCAGTCATTGCATTGAACAAAAGCAACGTACTATAGGCTATGAAAATGAAACCGTTACTACAATCAATGAAAAGAAATTCATAAAAACAAACAAAGGCATTAATGAATTAAAACTCAAAGGCATCTCGGAAACGCCGGGAAAATTTGAAATGGGCGAGCCAACGAACAACTCGCGAGCAACCAAAACCCTTACGATATTATAATGCGTTAGGTAAACAAAACAACCTCTGGATCATGTGGTTTTTCCACACTGCGTAAGTATATCGCGAATTGAGAAGCTGGAGGACAGGAGATCACCGAAGGTCGCTCAAGACTAGAAAGAAAACGATGACCGCACAGAGTTTGCTTGCCGCTACGCAAACAGCTTTAATCGAGAGAGAGAGAGAGAGAGAGAGAGAGAGAGAGAGAGAGAGAGAGAGAGCATGAAAATGTCCTGATGACATTATATATATATATATAGATATATATATATATATATAAATATATATATATATATATATATATATATATATATATATATATATATATATATATATATATATATATATATATATATATATATATATATGAATATAAGAAAGGCCCACAAAACACTATTTAAACATTGAAACCATATATTTCGGGCACTAGCTTCTGTGCCCCTGTTCACTGGGGCACAGAAGCTAGTGCCCGAAATATATGGTTTCAACGTTTAAATAGTGTTTTATGGGCCTTCTTATATTCATATTACACTGTAGTATTACAGGAAAAGACATTCATATATATATATATATATATATATATATATATATATATATATATATATATATATATATATATATACACACACACAAACACATTTTGATATAAAAATAGACACAGCTTCATGATGACTGACAGGCGAAAGTTATCTCCCAGAGAATTTAACAAACCCGACGGCAGAGGCGAGATGAGAATGGCTTCAGGTAGCGAGAGTAACAGCAGTGGAAGAAATAGATTTCGAAAATTCAGTTCCGTCAGCGTTTTACGTGCACCGGAATCAGTAATAAGATTCAAATGGAAATTAAATTTGTTCCCTGAAGACGAGCATTACTTTCCAATTAATTCTAGAAAAATGCGAGATAACTGAATTTCGTAATATCAAAATAAAAAAAAAATATAAGGAAATAAATATCTTCCTTTAAGCAAATGAAGAGAAAAGCTAAATAACAATAAAATCAATCCTATGAAAGTGTGAGATGATCTTTTTGCAAAATCGAAATCAAACAAAAATTTAGAGAAAATAAATAAAAATATTTTCCTTTATGCAAATAGAAAAAATAAAAATAAGTAAAGAATAAATTAAATAAAAATAAAATAAATACTTGGGCATATGATACGAAAAATCTGAAAAATATGAAAGATTCCTCTACACATCGGAAGATTTTAGAATACATCTTAAAGTTAAAACATCCACAGTTTTCTACGTGCGTATATTTAAATAGGATCCATCCTGGCTAACTTAAGGAAGCACCTGCAAGCATAATTTTAAATGCATTTACATATGTTACTTTACCCTTTAACTACTGTAAGGAAGACAGCATCGTGTTCTATCTATAAAAAAAAATTTAAATAAATATTAATGTCTAAAGTATTTAATTTTCTTTGCATTTTATCAGCATATTCAGTAGGATATAAAGGCTGAGAAACTGCTAAAAAAAAAAAGCTAGTTTTATCATTCTACGTTCAGGAAGGTTCACTTAAAGACGGCAAAACCACTGAACTAAGTTCAAGTGAAGATGCGTTGCATTGCGCTATTACCCTGAAATAACTCTCCTTGTATTTTAATAATTTACTTACAGTTTTATCTATTTATTGATTAATGTGTTAAGTCATTTTTTTCTTTTCTGATAACTGATTTTTTCTTTCATTATTTCCTATTACGTCATATTATTTCTTTCAAATGAACACCGTCGTCTTTGGAAGCTTGAATTTCAAGCCAATGGTCTTCTGAATAATAATAATAATAATAATAATAATAATAATAATAATAATAATAATAATAATAATAATAATAATAATAATAAGCATTTATTCCTTCTTAATTAGCCCAAACGGTAATGACCTCCCTAAGAAAAGATATTAACTATGAGGAAGAGGGTGAATGGAAAAAATTAAAAGTTTATAAAAGCAATTAAAGAACCTAAATCTTAATGAGTACCCGTGAGAGAGTAGAATTTCAGTAACAGATGTTCGCTGGTTTTTATAGCAACTAGCGGTCGAGTAACCACCTGTGTCAAGGCTGTGCGCTTAGCGGCCCCCTTTTTTTTTTTCGTATGCTAGTATGAATCCACAAAGAGTTGAGCGTGGTTTTTTTTTATTCACATTCACAATTGATTCCTGAGGCCTGCCATTCCTCACACCGTTCGACTGTGGAGCAGTTTCCCTGAGATGTTGAGCAACTGGAACCTCAGAAATTCAAAAGGAATTCTGCTTGTATTTTATGATTTACTTTACATTTTATCTGTGAATAATTTATTTTTTCCTGTCTGATAACTGACCTCTTCTTTCTGTAATTCCAATTACCTTGTGTTACTTCTGTCAAATGCGCACCATATTCTTTGGAAGCTTGAATTTCAAGTCAATGGGCCCCTGTGAGCTTGTTCCATGTGAACAGGATTACCCTATTCAAAAGGAAGAAGTCCACAGGGGCCACTGACTTGAAATTCAAGCTTCCAACGAACAAGGTGTTGATTTGAAAGCTGTAACAGAAGGTAACGGGAAATAAATATATTGAATTACAGTATACCCTTGATGACAAAATCATCAAGGTGAAATATGTCGTCTAATTATGAATGTTATCTTCCTTCCGAAGTATTGAATATTATTTATTGATAGAATTTTCTTGAGTGTAATGATAGTTAGTGATGACATAAAATTGAGGGTATCCTGACATATCTGAGGTAAGAATGAACTCTCCTATGGCTAGCTGAACCTGGTGAAATAATATTACATCTATCGAGAATCATTGTTATCAATTTGGAATCCATACTGAATTGTTCTAAGAAATTGCGTTATTTTATATTTCAAAATATTTTATATACAATCCCATGCCTCTGATACCTAGAACAGTGCTCATGTCAATATTTTGCCCGTGTTCCATTTTTTCCCGTTGGACCTGTTTTGAGTAATTGCTAACTGAAAATCAGCCGATTCATTCACGAATAGCTTACGACTGACAGGAAACGAAGCCACATTACCATCTGATGCTTATTTTTTTAAGTACACAAATTTCTCCAGTTTTATCAATAGTATTCCGTCACATTTTTTATTTATAATAATATCTATTGACATACGCATGTTTCCATCAAATTTACTATTCCCAAATTAGCACATTTATCTCATTATTTGATCGCCTTTTCCTTTCATTCGGCGCTCATACCTCATTGTAACCCAACTTTACTTCAGTAAGGTCGGGTTACAATGAGGTATGTTTCAGTCCTTCCTTGACTTATTCCCATTAATGGAGCCATTGTCATTGCAAGAGACCACCTATTCGTTTACATTTGTGTACCTGCCCATCAGATAATGCAAATTTGACTATTCAATAACATTACAGCGGCGCCATATCTTTTAAATAAGTGGCGTATAAATTCATATATAGAAATATTACTCTAAGTCTGTTATCAGGCAAGGCTATCCTATTTATGGCATTTGCAAAATCGTGAGACAGGACATTTAATCAATAAGCTTTCTCTTATTTAAAAATATACGCACTAAATCCAAGATAACATTATTGTTCCCTTATAAAATTAAATCATTCATGCCACACGGCACAATTTCTTTTTAGCAATATTCATAAATAAAAAAAAATTATGGTCAACGTGCACAAAATTGCAAAACTAAAATTGCTTTGTTTAGGAACATATGTAGATGTCTATTACTTTATTTATTGAATATTCTGTTCTTTCGTGAAGGAAAGCAACAGATTCATAAAAGAAAACACAGAATTTCCCCTTCTAGTATTAGTGTCTCACCTCATGAAAAAAAACCATATTCTAAATAGAACGGAAAGTAGATATAACTACGGCAGAATACTTCTTACTAAAAACTAAATTATTTAGAGTGCTGAAATAGCTATGATTTATAATTACAGAAACTAACATAGAAGTTATAACAGTGCAAAATTATATTGCATTCATAAAGTTTGGATGTATTTTCCTTTACCATCTTAAAACAAGACTGCGTTAACCGAATCGCAAAGAACTTTCATAATAATAATAATAATAATAATAATAATAATAATAATAATAATAATAATAATAATAATAATAATAATAATAATAATAATAATAAGGAGAAATGTAAGAGGGTAAAATAAATTTCAAAACTAAGGTTAGAATTCTTGTCTTACTTTAGGAATAATGCAACTGATGGTTTCATTTCTCTCTCTCTCTCTCTCTCTCTCTCTCTCTCTCTCTCTCTCTCTCTCTCTCTCTCTCTCTCTCTCTCTCTCTCTCTCTCACGACTGAAAAGTACACATAAATGTTTCTCCCACCTTAAATCATTCAGGGCTTATAGGCAGCAAACGCATTCCATTTTCATTCTGTCACGTGGAATTTGAATCATGGGTATACCGTGACTAAGGCAAGTAGGAGTTTACCATATATCTCTATGAGATCTGTGCAATTGCATCTGTGTATTTTATATATTTTAGGTGTAGGGTTTTATATATATATATATATATATATATATATATATATATATATATATATATATATATATATATATATATATATATATATATGTACATATCTATATGATATATTTATAGTGTGTGTGTGTATGTGTGTGTGTGTGTGTACAATAATTCGGAAAGGAGATGAAAAGCCTTTTACAAATGTATAAACTAATACAGGTCACTTTCACTCGACTACTTATACAAGCTAGTAGTGTTAATGACTGACTCCCAACTGGATAAAGGTAAGCCTGAATATACAGAGTTCATGACCTGTAAATTATCACATTATACAGTTTTATTGTCGACATACTTTAACATATATTCGCTGTTAATGAAGTCTGTAAACACAGAGAATTCATCCCAAATAAATCCAACCCCCAAAGCTTTTGGAAACACGCTCCAGTAACTAAAGCAGTGCACCTTGCATTCAAGCACCTTGCATTCAAGCAAGTCAAAAGACAGATGTGGATTCTTCATCATCGTTCACTTTTAAGGAATAATCCCATGAAGTTTCTTAAGTACAACTCATTGCTCGGATGTGTGTAATAGACGCCATATGCTTTTCCTTAACCAAAAGAGAAACAGTTTCAAAAGACCGTGACCTGATCTCATTTCGCCACAGGAGGTCAAAATCGTTAACGAGCGATCCTTTCCATATGTAACGGGAAATTATCAAATGCACAAAAATAATTATTTAACAAGAGATAGTCTAGACTGTTAACGGATTATTCCTGTGTTCTCCAGGAACGAATGCAATATGAGATTTCGTGGAATTTTTTTTTTTCTTTCAACTTAAAAGCCTACAATGGAAATACAATATGAGAGTTCATGTAATTTTTTTTTTCAACTTAAAAGCCTACACTGGAAACGTTAATGATGAAAATTTCTAACCAATGTAATAAAGTAATAAAGTAAGAAGGGTTTATTTTTGTAAAAATAATGCTTTAAAATTCTTCGGAAATCGGTAATGTGAAAAAACTTATGGGTCATTCTTTTTCTTCAAAATTCTTCTGGGTAATTCAATCTGAAATGGATATGAGAGAGAGAGAGAGAGAGAGAGAGAGAGAGAGAGAGAGAGAGAGAGAGAGAGAGAGAGAGAGAGAGAGAGAGAGAGAGAGAGAGAAGGTAGGGGGCCAATGTATAGTACTGAATTATGCAAGACACAGAATAAAAAAAAAAGGAACTTTCAGGTTCACTAATACATTCTCATCTAACCTGGAACTAATCAGTTGACTGTAGCTAATCAAATATACTTATCGCCATATAAGTAGCTAAATTAAAAACATGAACAAACTGGCAAGAATTTATGTACTGTCCTAATGGGCATTAACTTATTCCCTTTAAAGGACAGTGATCACTTCAAGATATCTTGGACCACTTGCGATTCATTTTTTTTTATATACAAAATACTTGTGAAATGGGGTCCTGCTATTCCAGTTCACTTAAGTCATTTTTACTAATTAACTTCTCGAAATATATAACGAAAAATTTATCGAAGCACCAACTCTGATCGTTAAGGAGCCAAGCCTTCGTTAAATGTTTCACATACACACGCGCACACACATACACATACAAACACACACAAAGTCGAAACAAGATAAAAAAAAAATTAATCTAAGACGCTCATTTCCCGTCTTGAAACTTCAAGTCATTCAACACTACTTCGGATTAACAACAAAGTCTGAGAATTTTTAACCACCTGGAATCTTTCTTCTGGTCTCTGAACACCTCTATAACGCATAAAATAGAAGCCAGCCTCAAATCAAGTTACTGGAAACGCTGGACTAATATTTCAGTCAGAAAAAAAATTTGGAATTCATATTTATATATGCAATCGTGTTGGTATTGAAAAGATCCACTGGTAAGTAGTTTTAGATCAGTACAGACAATCGCCCTGCTCGCGAAGTCAAAAAAACTCATTGACTGAAATGAAATAAAAAAAAAATATATTTTTATTAAGTAGCCTTAACAGCAAGGGCCGATCGCAGGGGCGAATTAATGAGCTAAAGGCAACTTGAAATTAAAAGGAACAGAAACGAATTGCCACTGAATAACGCAGAAAGCAATTAAATAATAAAATGAAAAGTGTGTATATCCTTTTCTCACTGCGCCGCTGCTTCTTCTTCTTCTTCTTCTTCTTCTTCTTCTTCTTCCTCCTCCATAACAAAAGCCATTGTCTCGAGCGGATAAAATGTTAATGTGCTTAATGCACCGTTTACAAATTTGCCTTTGTGGCGAGAGGCCCCACCGTAATTCGAAGAGAAATGGCCCATTCACGGTAATTAAGGAAAGGGGCAAAAGTTGCTTTATAATATATTCGAAAAAGGCTCATTTGCATTGGGCACGGGTTCAGAAAAAAAAAAAAAATAAAAAGAGTCGCTCGTGAACCCCTCGTGGTTTGGAGGGGGATTCCTCGAATTCAAATGTTCACTTGATGTTTGTAAAGTTTCCTAATTTATTCGAGTGTTCGGTTATGTTCGATGATGGCTGGTTTATGACTTCTACCGTTGGGCGGCCTCATTTACATATCTTCGTAAATAGTCTGCATACTCTGAATTCATTGCTTGCTGCCTCGGATGCGCTTATAAAACCATTCGCTCTTATCTCCGAGAGAGAGAGAGAGAGAGAGAGAGAGAGAGAGAGAGAGAGAGAGAGAGAGAGAGAGAGAGAGAGAGAGATGAGAAATCCCAACCAAAGAAAAGCCCATCGAAGTAAAGAAAGTAAAAAAAAAAAATTTCTCATAGGTCTTTTTTTATAATTATTCTAAGAAAATTCAGTGTAGCCTCACATAAGATATTAGAGAGAGTTTAGAGAGAGAGAGAGAGAGAGAGAGAGAGAGAGAACTATTTAATGTGGGATGAGTATATGCGTACAGATTGTGGGACAAAGCACAATTTCAATTACCGTAGATAGATCTTGAACAGACGGACATTGTACAGCTTCATTTGCGAAAATGGAACGTCGAAAAGTTCTCTCTCCATGGAATCAAATAATTAACTCAGGTCATAAATAACGCCTGAAAAAGAGAAAAGAATGGCAAAAATATTTAGCCAAAAGAGTTGGAGATGATCTCCCAAAATCCTTTGTAGGTTGCTGCTAGAGAATCCACTATTCCCTCTCCCACTTTCACTTCTCTCTTTCCAGGAGAGAACAAACTTCCCTTGCCAGATGGAAGGCCGTGAAGTGTCAACTCAATAGCCATTGTTTCTCGCTCTCCCTGATTTTTCTCGAGGTGCTTCAGACCCTAATCCCAATCCCCAACCTCTCTCTCTCTCTCTCTCTCTCTCTCTCTCTCTCTCTCTCTCTCTCTCTCTCTCTCTCTCTCTCTTTGTTACCGCATTGCTGTTTTGAAATCAGGGAGGCCGCGAGCGCTTGTTTCGTGGAAATGAGAAAATCTTATACTGCTGTCAAAAGTACTTTTGAAGCAGGAGAGAGAGAGAGAGAGAGAGAGAGAGAGAGAGAGAGAGAGAGAGAGAGAGAGAGAAATGATCAATTATGTCTTTATCATCAATAAGGAAATCAATATAATGCCCAGGTATACAAAAGTCAATTGAAATTTGGCCTCTACCATATTGATAAACGAATACCCATTACACTCAACATAGACTCCTCCATCCCTTTCGATAAATGACCACAACACACCAGTTAACAAATAACAGCCCCAGTTATTGATAAATGATGCCCCATCGTTACCGTGAAGACAAATGATGCCGTAACCTCGCCCCTCGGATGAAAAAATCAAAACAAATCAACCTCTTCGATAAATGACTGCACCATCCCCTTCGATAAATGATTTATCTTTACCATTATGATAATTGACACCCCATTCTTGTTCCTGCAGCATATATCTATCAGAATAACTTATTGCATGGCTGCATCATCCCCTTCGATAAATGACCAAATCGCCCCACTCGATAAATGACAAAATCACCCCTTCGATAAATGACGGAATCACCCCCTTCGATAAATGACAAAATCACCCCCTTCGATAAATGACAAAATCACCCCCTTCGGTAAATGACAAAATCACCCCCTTCGGTAAATGACAAAATCAATCCCTTCGATAAATGACAAAATCACCCCTCCGATAAATAGCAAAATCGATAAATGACAAAGTCACCCCATTCGATCAATGACCATCCCACCCTTACAGACACCGGGCACGCAAAAAGAGCCTTCCGCATTCCCTGTCCACTTCGGTAATTGATGAAGTACCGAAATTGATGAGAAAAGTTTGAAGTGGCCGAGGAATTAGTTGCCGAACGGCATAATCTGCTGCCTGGAGTGGACGTAATGAGGAGTTTTCAGAAGACTAATGCCCCTACCAGAAACCTATCAGCTTGAAGGTATACCAAGCACACAGAGGAACAATCCCGTTTGTTTTTCTTTTACATAATTAATGATGTTAGTGGATCTGTTGTTGTGGCCATTAGACAAGAGTCTGGTGCTTGGGTATGTTGCAAATACGAGGTACAGTTTTGTAACAGAGAAACAGTTTGACGCCAACGAATAACACAGTACAAATTAACGGTACAATAACTCCATGCTAATTTGACACACATACACACACTACATTGTTATACAATGTTCGTCATGGATGTAAAAATACACACAAACACATGTTCCATTCACACTTATTCCCATAAATTTACGCCTCAATCAGATCACCGTAAAATTCAGTATTGTTAAAGAAATCTGTGAACAAGGTAAGAATAAAATAATAAATCATTTGAATTTTCAGTTCATCAGAATATCTTTGAAACAAAAACCTCACAGCAGTAAGGGAATGGTCACAGAAATAAAATCAAGTGAAAAAGAGTCTAAATTTATCAAGTTGTATATAATTATTTCAAGAGTAATGAGGCACAAAACTCGTAAAATATACCGAAAACATCGCGTTTTCTACATTTCTTTTCTTTCGTATTTTTGTATTCTTGTCCATGGTGTGTAACATAACACCCTTTAACCTTAAGTGCCTGACAATGCACAGTGAAAGAAAAAGCCAATGAAAGTGTGAAGATTAACGATGCTGCTGATTATGATGATGAAGGTGCAATTGTGGGGTGGGGTTGGGGGGGGGGAGTAGGAAGGGGGCTGAATAGGTGCCATGGGGAGGTGGGCAATTATGGGAAGGGAAGGGTTTAGGGTACTGAAGGGCCGGGGCACCTACGTAGGGGTTAAGTACAGAAATGTAGCGACCTAAGCGTGATTCGGAGTTTATACCTTTGTCGAACGCGCAGAGAGAGAGAGAGAGAGAGAGAGAGAGAGAGAGAGAGAGAGAGAGAGAGAGAGAGAGAGAGAGAGAGGAAATTACAGGTGTGAGATTTTACTCCTCAGTTAAGTCGACCATTAATTTGGTGCCGTTCAGATCTGACAACAGGAAGAAAGCTTCTCATTAACCCCCTCGTAGGTGCCACTCCGAGGGACCACACCATGAAATTTGGGCACCTTAAAAACTGAAAATGCCTCAGAGACATGGGAAAACCTTCAAGTGCTGCGATAACTGTTGCGCCTTTCTCTCTCTCTCTCTCTCTCTCTCTCTCTCTCTCTCTCTCTCTCTCTCTCTCTCACACACACACACACAAACCACGGGAAAACCTATAGATGCTGCAATAACTACATCTCTCTCTCTCTCTCTCTCTCTCTCTCTCTCTCTCTCTCTCTCTCTCTCTCTCTCTCTCTCTTTCAAAAACACCAACAATTATGCCAGTGATAACTTCGCCTAGTCCCGTTGATAATGATAGGCGGGCCCCCTCCAACGAAGCGATTCTTATCGGCCTCTAGTTACAAGAGGCCAATTGATGTCTCCGATAACGTTCACACTTTTTATCAGCGGCTGCAGGTGGAGAGGTGAACGAGGACTGGTTTATGAGCTCGCTTTTAATATTCCCCCTCGCGTTGTCTA
>NC_089768.1:36630000-36642500 GCF_040412425.1 Macrobrachium rosenbergii
GAACACTTCATCAACCCATCCCCCGTCGACTGGAGACTTTACGGATCCTTGATTATACAGAAGGGGGAGAGATGCGTTTGGCTAAAATGGCCAAACTGGGAAAAATCGACATAATAGTTAATGGTATTTATAATCTTGATGTATCAATACTCGAGGGGTTAACACAGCATAATATTCGAACAAATAGTTTACTATGCGATGCTTTTAGTAGGCTGAAATATGATTCAAGATTGTGTTAGGTTATGATTTGAAATGTAAGATTTGGTGAGAATCGGTATTTTTAGTCGCAAACGCAAAATTCATGTTTCATTCAGGTAACAGCTTTTCTGCTATGTTCAAGAGTGAGGACATAACGTAAGTTCGCATTCAGAATTCACATAATTCTCTACTTCAGAGGCTACAAAACTCTAAAGGAATTAAGGTACCTGGAAAATCTTAAGAAACAGGATATGTTAAGATACTGTTTAAAAGAAAGGAAATTTGAACAAACAATGTAAGTCACTGAAGATAATTAATGAGAATTGTCATTATGTATACGATGATATAACTTAACGGTGGAAAAAGTAATTCCTGCAATTTATTTTAGGGATGGAAAATATTTTATGAAACTTAAAGACAGCGATTACGTACACAGGTGAAATGGTGAGCTACCAAACAATGACACACGAGGAAACACCGAAGATGGAAGAGAGAGGTCGGAATTGGTGGAAAAGATCAGATACGGAAAGAACAAAGATCCCCTCCATGAAAGTCTACAACACAAAAAAAACTAAGGGAGGAAACAAGTGAAGTTAATGAAATAATGAGACGAATACACACCACCGCCATTATCCCAGAAACAAATACCTTGGCTTATGCAGGAGCAAGACTAGTAGTAGAACTCATGGGGTTACAAACATTAACCCAGCTGTAACCAAAAACAGCAACCGCCTTGGAAAAGGCGTCTGGGAATAAAATCCCGATGAGATCTGACTTTAGTAAACTGAAAGAGATGGAAGCAAAGAGGCTAAGAAGCAAGAAAACAAGAGAGGAACTGATTGAGATATTCAAAGTACAGAAGAAGGGACTAAACAACACAATAGAAGATATAAAAGAGGCTTAAAGCAGAAGAGTGTGCTACTAGAAACAGCGCACATAGTGAGAAAAGTGGTGGACTCCTGAGGAGGCAGGATGCAACCCGGAACCTCACACTGTAAAAACCACCTAGTCGAATAGGATGACTATGATAGACAAAAAAAAAAAATAAATAAATAAATAAATAATATAAAATAACAAAAATCATCACCATCGTCATCAATATAACTGCTGCCAGCCTTTTACTCTCTCTGCCTTGGATGGTGGAAGGAAGGCCTTGCGTGCAATCAATTAGGACCCCCTACGGTCATTAGTGAAACCTTGAATGTAGTTACCAACACGGGTAGCAATTAACAGCCAAGATATTCACGACCCTATGCTAATAAGGGTTATATTCCGAGTGGTAATTTCTAGATAGGAGTCCATGTATGGGAAAATAAATGGCAAATCTAACATTTCAAACAAGTCTTTCCCTGATTGATGCGGCTGATTTAAAAGATGAAAGAGAACTAATGAAGTTGCTATTTTAACCCCAAAAATCTGATTTTCAAATGACCTTTAACGATAAAATCTGGTGTTACTGCAGACATGGGTGGAACTTTGGAACGTTTGCTCCTTCATGACGATCCTGTAGTGCCTAAAATATCGATGAGCTTGCTTGGCTACTGTCAATTTCAGACCAATGTGAAGAAAACAACAAGAATGTCCGTACATGAAATATTAACTCTCCACAGGGTAAAATTTTTGCAGACTGTGAGTGGATTAAAACCTACTGCACAGACCCCTTAGTATCTCTCTCTCTCTCTCTCTCTCTCTCTCTCTCTCTCTCTCTCTCTCTCTCTCTCTCTCTCTCTCTCTCTCTCTCTATATGTCTGTCGAGATGGGAACCCCTGAGTGGCATCAATCAAGACCTCCTGCCGACGTCAGTGAAACTTGTAACGTGAGCAACAAAACAGGTAGTAAGAATGAGCTAAGATATCCCAAACTCTTTTACTAATATTGATGATTAAAGTTGTAATTTCTCTTGTAATCCAAACAAGAAAATGATATCTATATTGGCGGTATATAAGAATTACTATCTTGAAATGAATTTTATAAACCTTGTTTTGAAACAGGTGAAAAATTCCCAATTTAATGTTTACAGTAAGAAAATTAAATTTCAGTTCTCACCAGGATGAGAACTCCACTGTTTTGTATAATTTTGCGAACACTTAAAAATTCTATGCTTGAAAGAAGTGGTTCTTTTGCCGTTAATCATATATACGTAATAACCTCAATATCATCATCATCATCATCATAATAATAATAATAATAATAATAATAATAATAATAATAATAATAATAATAATAATAATAATAATAATGCATGAATAGTATTTATATTCTTCCAGCAGATGCTGTCACCACTGAAGGAGCTGTCACGGTATAAAGTTCTTGAATTATTTGAATGTAAAACATTCGATTATCTTTACTACATGAAAATATAATTCATTTACGTATGTAGCTATGAGTCCATTTTATTAACTTCCTTATAATTTTACTTAACTCGACTGATGTAATACAGCACAAACAGGTGAAATTTGCTGACCATCAATACTGAAGTGGACAAGATTCCTTAGCTAGTTTGGATGCTTAGCTTAAAGAAAAAATATATTAGTAATAATCATATCGCAATATCTAAAATGCACAATCAGATTGGAATGTAAAGTTGTTGGATAACCATAAGCCCCAGAGTGCTATACGGATAGTGACTCCACAAAGTTAACATTTGGGAGAACTGAAAATTATTATTATTATTATTATTATTATTATTATTATTATTATTATTATTATTATTAGCAAATCTTCAAATAAGGCTAAATCCATTAATGTGTAAAGATAGCTTCTGTATGTGAGAGAGAGAGAGAGAGAGAGAGAGAGAGAGAGAGAGAGAGAGAGAGAGAGAGAGAGAGAGAGAGAGAGAGAAAATGAAAAAGCATTTACTTGAGATAACACACTTCACATTAAATACTTATAATTTCTAAGAAATAACTTATATTGTCAAAATCAAACTCCTACCTCGATCCCTACTCCAGCAAATGCCATTAATATTGTTTTTCCTCGCAAAAACAAACCGAATGCGACTCTTACAAAACGTGTTGTGAATCCTAATTACAAATAATTCATTCTGGTAAGCGCAGGTAAAAGAAAAAAACATTTATCTATAATTAATCAACCAAATTTCTGTGCCAGTAGCAACGACAGCCAATGGTCATTCGAAGAATGAAAGGAATGACCCAATTCTTGTGAAGCAGAGTGAAAGAACTATTTAATACTTCAGAGTATTATCAACAATCTTAATTGGTTGTTATAAAGGGCATATGGCAACAGAAACTCGAAGGCCGTTTATAATGACCTTACCAGCAAAAAATATCAACAAGAACCATATTATTATCGAAGAAAGCTAAAGAAATTGGCATAGGAATTAAGTTCTAACCATGTAATAATTCGAAGCGTAAATCGCAGCGATATCAGGTGATATAAAGGATTCTATAGAACACCAAAGGTGCGATCCAATCATATTATTATATATAGCGTACCTTCAAGTAACAGGTTTCTCCCAGGAGGCAGAATCCCAGGATGTCATTTGTAAGTTATAAGTTACACCTGTGGCATAAACCTTAACTAAGATGACCAGTTATCCCCGTCTCCCCGACACTGTTATGGGATCTGTAGTCTCGCTGTTCGTATGTGGTCTGGAACCTATAAGAATCAGTCTCTCTCTCTCTCTCTCTCTCTCTCTCTCTCTCTCTCTCTCTCTCTCTCTCATCTTCCCTACAGTTCTTATCAGGTGGCCCTTTTATGGCCTCCAATAACTACAGTAAGCGAGGTTCATCTCTTTTCTAACACTGGACAGTGGGCGTCAGCCCTCTCTCCGAACAGCTCCACTGATGCTTGTCCATCTCGACCCCGTAATGTTTATATACTCTCTCTTGATCCTAAACTCCCTGTTTTCATTTGCTGACGTCTCTCGCTTGTATATAGCTTTCTTTTTACCCTTCACTTTGCTTAACTTCTGATCTTCCTTCTTCCGTCGCAGCTGTCGTGAACTAAACTTTCGTAAAATTCGGTCGCCCCATATCCAGTAATGTTTCTCATTCAATCCGAACCTGTCCGGTCGAACTAATAATGTAAACGTTCGGGTCTACAAATGGCCGCCCCTTCATTAATCTCCCCAGAGTGCATTTGCGGGAGTGCAGGAAACACATTCATCACGAGACGAAGATGATCCCCACAAAACTAATTCGTATTCAACAAAGGTAACAATAAATCATTTCCCCGCTGGTTCCTCGGAGTCTCGGGTCACAAGAAGGAGGCTGGGGCAGTGCGCATTCAAATAATGAAGAAATTAGCCTCGGTAACCTTACTGAATTCCAAAGGGCAATTAAGTAAATGAGTGTTAAGTATATACCCGAGCAAAAACAAACACCGGCGGAGGAATGAATTAATCTCACAATGCTATTCTCTAATTACGATTTATCTTTTCGAAAAAGAAGCGGATACTACCAACGTAATTAAGTCGCTGCGAAGAGGTAGTAACCTCAGGACGTTTATGTCTGCAGTCCTAGATATAAAGTAGCCGCCACCTCTTCCCTCCCCCCCAAACCCAACCCAACCCCTCTCCATTTCCTGGGCCACTTTCTTCACGGGATTATATTGCAAAAAACGGTTTGAAATGATGCCCAGTGCCAATATCGCTGACGAAAAGGGTACTGAGATGGGCCCCCTGCGATGCACAGGTAAGGTTTGGGTTAAAAGGCGATCACGAATCAGAACAGACGAAAGGTCAACTGACTCACGAATTCAGACCACACAGTCTAGTTGGGACATAGGAAACAGATGGCCATTAGAACAAAGGGTCAAGCGAGGTCACGCGGGGCATTTAATGCACTCTGTGTACATACAAGACCATAGTTTTCTCTAGCACAGACAAAGGGAATGATTAAGCGATATGTCCATAGCCACCATTCTCTCTCTCTCTCTCTCTCTCTCTCTCTCTCTCTCTCTCTCTCTCTCTCTCTCTCTCTCTCTCTCTGAGATTATTGTAGTAAAGGATGAGTCACTCCCCATCCTACCCATTGCCCAGCTTCCTAGTCTCTCAACCTACCCCCGCCCTTTTACCTTACCCGTCTTCTGTTAGCAGCAGTCAGGTCATGAGATCGAGCCACTAGGTCAACATGGGTGGAGTCATTTTTTTTTTTTTCGGTACGCCAGAGTAGGAGGGTTGAAGCTAAAGCTTCCATGACTCTTTCGTGGCCATTCCAAAAACTGGTTCTGTTTCACGCCAGTCAAATGATCAGAGGGAACAGTGGAGCTTCGAGTAACATGATCAGAGCGATCTACGAAGCTCCCAGTAAAATGATCAGAAGGAGCCATGGAGCTTTGAGTAAATGATCAGTGGGAGCCATGGAGCTTCGAGTAAAATGACCGGAGGGATCCGTGGAGCTTCAAGCAAAATGATCGGAGGTAGCCATGGAGCTTCGAGTAAACGATCAGAGGGAAACACGAAGTCTTCAAGTAAAATTATCAGCGGGAACCATGACGCCTTCGAGTAAAATGATCAGAGTGAGCCATGGAGCTTTGAGTAAAATGATCAGAGGGAAACATGGAGCTTCGAGCAAAATAATCAGAAGGAACCGTAGGGCTTCGAGTAAAATGAGCAGAGAAAGCTAAGGAGCTTCCAGTAACATGATCAGATGGAGCCAAGGAGCTCTGAGTAAAATGATTAGAGGGAGACCTGGAGCTTCGAGTAATATGATCAGAGGGAAACAAGGAGCTCTGAGTAAAATGATTAGAAGGAGACCTGGAGCTTCGATTAAACTATCAAAGGGAAAATGGAGCTTCGAGTAAAATGATCAGAGGGAGCCATGGAGCCTCGAGTAAAAGGACCAGAGGGAGCCATGGAGCTTTGAGTAAATTTATCAGAGCAGACATGGAGCTACAACTGTCTTAAGAATCCAGTTTACAACAGAGAGAGAGAGAGAGAGAGAGAGAGAGAGAGAGAGAGAGAGAGAGAGAGAGAGAGAGAGAGAGAGAGATTAAGTCTACGACTCTAAGAAACATGTGGAACGCATCTACTCACAGAGATATAATTACGTTTATAAAACATAGTACAAAATTATGGAATCATTAACTTACAATATTTGTATAATAAACTAAAGTCACACCCAAAGCTGCATTAACCTAACGAACCAAGCCATATTATTCATCATTTTAATATACCCATCACGATAACAAATAGCACTTTCCCAAGGAAAATCGCTCCCGCATTCTTTCACGAACATTCAACAACGTGAAAATCATTAACAAAAACAGAGTCATTTAAAGTAAATATGCAGCCAAAATGTTGAGTGACTCACTAGGAAGATACGACCCTAAAAATAAAAAATATTGTTAAAACCTTCGTGAACTGCAAAGCCTTGACACCACCAGGTGTAGTAGCATAGCTTGTTGCTTGCGTGGCGACGACCTTGATTTCGCAAGAGATGGCGGTGAGCCCAGTTTTGATCGGCAAGGCACCCGTAGCTTATGCTAAAAGTGTCCGCACACCAGATGCTCAGTTCAGGATAGCTTTGCAAGACTGAAGTAAGACTTCTGGTTTATTCCTTTCGACAGTCAAGGCTACGAATGCGAATTTGACAAACAGGGAAAAAGAGAATCATATTGAAGTTCTTTTTGAGGAAGGAAATTAGAAATTTCCTTCCGGCTACTGAGATAAAGGCTGTTTAGGAGAAACTGGGAGTAAAATCTCTCGTCAAGAGTCGACACCGCAAAAGAGAGTAACCTGAAGATATCGTTTTACAGGCAAGGATAGGGGCGTGAATTTGACCAAAAAGGATTAAGAGAATCGTTTTAAAGTTCTTTTTAAGGAATGAAATTAGAAATTTCCTTCCGGCCACTAAGATAAGGACGGTGTGTGAAAGGATCTTGAGAATATGAGAGTAAATCTCGACAAGAGTAAATATCGGAAAAGAGACTAACTAGAAAATATCGTTTCAGAGCCAGTTTCCAGGGAAAATGGTACAAGTACTTCAGGCAGCCTAGACCTAGAGTATTGAGAAGATACTGAATACTTATAAAAGTCCTGTTCTAACTGTATGAGAATAATTGAACATGAAAGATGGAAATTATCTGAATACCAAGTTAGTAATTAAATTTAGACAGGGCAACGTGTCCTTTATACTTTATTACAAAATAAGGTAAATGTTTTTTTTTATTAAGACAAATATTCTCGTTTCCATTTAATCACATAGTCTTGTTTTCTTCTGAAATTATAGTACTGAGGCTGGGCAAATTATCATTCATAGCTATTTTAAATAAATCCAGAAGACCATTTATACAAAGACAGTTAATTTTACAGCATGACCGAAAAAATTAATAATTTTTATATATCCTATCTATAATCATCACTATTTTTAATTTTATATGATTAAAAAAATATATATAAATACAGTATATATATATATATATATAGGCTGTATATAAATAAATCTCACAACTATAATAAAATTTTTCAAAAAAATATATATAAATACAGTATATATATACTGTATATAAATAAATACATATATAAAACATATATACATGTATAAATATGTGTGTGTGTTTGTGTAAAACTAAGGATAAAAATTCTTTTATCAAACAACCATCTTGCATCCGGCCAAGTCAACTTATTTATAGCACCAAAAACACGCGCCCCCACCAAACGAAACACATGTTATAGAACAATATCTCATGAAAACGACACGCAGCAATCGGGAGTTAAGAAGTTAATATACTCCTTACTCCGCAATAGGCAGACACCAAAAATATTTATATATTTTTTCCAATAGACCTGCGCAAAGATAATAAGAGACTCTCCTCTCATGTCGTTGGGAACAAAGGAAATGTTTACTTCGACATTTTGTCGAGTCATCATAATAAAATTGAATAAGGGTTAGCTTCGTGTTAAGGGGACGCGTACCTTTATGTATATATATATATACAAGATTCAACACTAAACCGGATACGTATAATTCATTGGCTTGCTTAAGCGGCGTTCGCTCAATAACCTGGGTGGGGCATGAACTTGTATGCTCTTAACTCACTGACACACACACACACACACACACACACACACACACACGCACAACGAAAATAAGTTATAGACACATGCACTGCATTTTCTTGAAAATTACACTCATTTAATTGAATGTTATGTTAGTTGTTAAGATTCAGAATTAAGAGGTCAGTAATGATAATTGTATATTGTAACCACAATTTAATAAGAACAACTTGTCTATGTGTATGGCCCTTTATTGGGCAGTTATATGTGTGTATATATATGTATATATATATATATATATATATATATATATATATATATATATATATATATAGTATGTATATATATATATATATATATATATATATATATATATATATATATATATATATATATATATATATATACATATATATTATATTTATGTATATAGCCTACCAATATATGAATGACAATGTGTATATATATATATATATCACACACACACTAGCTCCAACTCTCTCACTGCCTGGGAAAGTTCTGAATGACATGTGATAAACTCACTCTCTCTTCTCCCTAACAACCCTTACTCTCCCCTCTCACTTTTTTCTCGCTCACTCTCTCCTTTTCCTGTTAAGATAGTTGTTTCAATTACATTGCCCAGCATTTTTGACATTTTATATTTCATCCCTTCTCACCACCATTCCTATCAGGGCTGAACTTGTACATTTAAGACTGTCATCTCACCCTCTATGGATTAGACACTCCATCTTTTACATTTTATTTTTCACCCCTTCTCACCCCTACTTCCTATAGGGGCTGAACTTGTACTTAAAGGGCATCAGGAGTGTCACCATTCATCTCAGCGACCTCAAAAACTATGGATTAGACCAGTGGTTCCCAACCCCATGGTCGTGACCCAAATGAGGGTCACGAGGTTTTTTCTGAGGGTCAGCAGAGGGTCTTAAAAACAATAATAATATTCCACAGCTGGTCACATTATGATTTTGAGTAATGTAGCTGATTTGCTTCAGTAGGAGAGCGTGAAGATTCTTCTGGAGACACACACTTTCAAAAGAAAGCTTGCTAATAAAGCACCCATCGTCTCCTTCAAGAAAAACCTTGCTCTATGGAGGGAAAGTTAGCCAACGGAAAAACTGCAGCTTTTCCAAAACTACTGTAAGTACTATGTTGGAAGATTCTTCAAATATATATACCCCTTGTCTGACATCAGAAATATTATCAAAGATCGTCTGAGGAATCTTCAGGAAGAAATGAACAGGTATATTCCCGAAAATGTTGACTTGAAAAAGCATAGCTGGATCAGGCATGCTTTCACTGCGAATGTCACTGAGGTTGAAGAAGACAATCCAGGTTTTCAAGAACAACTTATAGACCTCCAGGAAAATCAAGGGCAGAAGCAACAATTTGTAACTCTCCATTATTCAAAAATTTTTGGATTCAACTCAAGGATAAGCCCATTCTGACTTGGGAGGGTGAATAAGCTCTTCTTCCTTTCCAAAAACATTTCTCTGCGAAGTAGGGTTTTCAAGTCTTGTTACTTTCAAGACTAAAGCAAGAAAACGGCTGGTTCCCCAACATGACTTGCGGTGTGCTCTAACAATGGATAGAAAACCCAACTTGGAGAACCTCGTACACAAAATGAAGCAGTTTCGAAGTAGCCGGTGAGAAAATTGTTTGAGTTTTTATAATTTCTCGTAGTCTTTCATTCGATGTGGTCCCCGGTTATTCCCAAGGTATTCATGGTCGAAGGGTTAAAGTAATGTAATACTGTCATGGGATAATCCCTCCTCTTAGAAGTAAAAGGTGAATGTTGAATTAAAAGGAAAGATAATATCAATGAATAAGTAATTAAATACATAACAAGAAACTTGGAAGCATAGCAATAATTAAGATCAGAATTGAGAGAATTCGTTTTCATACGACAGAAATAAAGGCGAATACGAAAGAATTAATAAATATAGTAGTAAATAAATAATGGAGAGGAAATAAAGGACTAGGAGAACTAAGATAACTCAGTCTCATAGGACAGAAATAAACATATGAATATGAAGACGAAAAGAAAAGCAACAAAGAAATACGAACGAAAATAGAACAAAGATAAATAAATGGAGGGCGAGGAAGGGCAAACGATAGTCTTTTGTCTTGGTAGCCAAGATCAGGTAAACGCCCTCCGAATGGCAGAAATTACCCGGGCGATTTCGTCATTATATGAATGAGTTCTGTATGTGAAGACTTACTTACCAATGCACTTATTCATAGGTGTATTAAAGAATCTCTCAAGGATTCTCCTCTATTTTTGCAAGCTAAGTAGCTACGTCGATTTAAGATATATTGCTAGCAAGTGCTTGAGGCTACGTTCTAATAAGATTGTTCTATCACGAGTTATTTTTGGAATAATTTCTGGATTCGTAGCCTGATTAAATTTGCTGATCTTATCACGAAACTCCAGATTTAAAGCACAGACTGGAAGACTTTTGTTAACAAAAAAAAAAAAAAAGTGATATTATTAGCGGCTATGTAGCATGTTCTCTGGAACTAGTACTAAAAGCAAGCCGTACTTCTGACAGAAGAATAATTACTGGAAGACAATTATCATTATCAATATCCTCAAAACTCACCAACTTACAAAAGCAAGCTTCCATCAGCATCCGAGGAGAGAGAGAGAGAGAGAGAGAGAGAGAGAGAGAGAGAGAGAGAGAGAGAGAGAGAGAGAGAGAGAGAGAGAGTTCCCAAAATAAAACAAAAAATTTTCATAACTGTTAACTATTCGCGTTGTGCTAGTCGAGTATGTAACTAGTCTACGTTATTCGCTTGAATGTCAAAATCTTTTAGGAAGTCAAGAACAGGCAAAAGAGCAGCTTACATAAAAATAATCAGCTTAATGGTTATTGTTATCAATCAAATGCATTGCTATTCTGACTGACTATACCTAATCATTGATTATTGTTCATTTTCAATAAATGAGAATAGAATTTCATAAACCGAATATAGTTGTTTTGATTAAATCTACTTAGTCATTCAATTTCTTTTACCTGTATATATGGATACAAAAATAAAAACACATAAAACTAAATTATTGCAGAATTAACATCCAATCTCTCCCTTGAGGTCAATATTTACATAGAGAGAGAGAGAGAGAGAGAGAGAGAGAGAGAGAGAGAGAGAGAGAGAGAGAGAGAGAAAAAACCACGCACAAATGAGGTGTGCTTTATGCAAGCCATAATCACAGAGATGTTATTCATTAGAGGCGGGAGATAAATATTTAATTTGCATGGCGTCCCGGCTATCGTAGCGAATAAACCACCGAGCGGTGAAGAAGGTGCAAGCTTTCAATCTGATAAAACCACGTGAATTATGAATTAAAGACCAACAGCTGAAGTGTTATCGTTGAGCACTTATTTATTTCCTCGTGAGGTCCTTCCTGCGGTTTTTGTTGGGGGGAGGGGTGGGGGAGGATAGTAGGGAGAAGGGAGGTTTGTTGTTTCTCCGTAAGGTCCCATGAGAGTCGACTGAAGGGTAGGGAGGGAGGGGGTACCTCCCTGGGAGGAGCGTGGGATGCTTTTGGTCTATTGGTCCATGAGAGTTTCCGAGGGTACGGCCGCGCGCGCTTGAGAGCTTCAAGCCCCGTTCCATCCGCTGGTTGATGGTTGGATGATAACCACCCAACTTATCCCTTCCTTTTGGAAACGGCTCATCCAGTAACTTTATTTTGTCCTGGAGACAAGTTGCAACTCTATTTAGTCAGTTACATACTTACGATTGAGTCTCCGACACCGTCAAAATGGAGACTTTATCTAATCAATGATAGTGGAGTCCCTTCCTAATGAAACTGTATATCTTAAGCTATAAATAATATATATGCTATTACTTAGGAATATAACTTGACTTTGGCTTATAGTTGAAGTGTATTCCATTTCTGGTCAACCACCAATAATCATATTGCAAGATTCTTGAATATGCATGAGTAAGATATGATGCCGAATAACGGAGAAATGAAAATGAGTCATTGGTAACCTGGCATTTGCATGTAGATGAGGCTCTCTTGGTTAGTATATTACGAAAGGAAACATAGCAACCAGAAATATCTAAAAATTCTTTTCATAAGGAAGTAATTTACTTAAAATATATATATATATATATATATATATATATATATATATATATATATATATATATATATATATATATATATATATATATATATATATATATATATATATATATATACATATACTGTATATATTTCTACCATAAACTAATCCAAATAGTTGAGAATCATTACAAAATCTCTACAGTGTCATTAAATATTTGAGAATCATGACTAAACCTCTAAGATGCC
>NC_089768.1:36647500-36657500 GCF_040412425.1 Macrobrachium rosenbergii
TGACGTCTGAGGATGCAAGGGTTGGGGGGAGGGGGCGGAAAGCTGAAGAATAAACAAGGGGTAAGAGTTGATGGAACTGGCTGCAGGATGCTTCATTACTGTGATGGCTGCATAATTGAGGGGTTGACAAGGAGTATGTAAGGCACGGTCTGTCTTTGAATGGGGTTTTTTCAGGGACTGGACGAGCAAGGCAGCTGTCTCTTTTGAAGTGAGAGAGATTGCACAAACTTATAAGGGAGCTTTTACAGGTTAATGTCCTTATGGGTGTATGCTTAATAATAATAATCACAGAAATTCGTAAATGATGGCGTTGCCTGCGAGAGACTTGGATTAATGCCACGTTCGGGAGATTGCATCGCAGTTTTAGGCAAGTCATTATGTAAATTATGCGAAATAAAGGTAGGAGTTTATGAGTGGCAAATGGGGAGTCTGAGATGATCATACAGTATAATTGCACCAGAAAGGCCATGTAGAGGGAATTTGCAAAGCATGGGTTAAATGGTTGGTTGCTACGAGCGATTTGAAGTTTACAGGAAAAATCTCCGAATATATGACTTGCACGCATCGTGAAGGGAACTTGTTTTGTGAACAGGCGTGCCTTAGATATTATGTATTTGGAATAATGCATTAAAGAAAAGAATAAAGCACATGGTTGCCAACTTGCCGAAGGGGAGGAGGAGTGTGAAAAGTGTGTGTAATCACTAAGTGATACATTGTTGCCCGGTGATGTGTGTGAAAAGAGAGCGGAATTAGTTCAAAATACATTTTTGCCTCGCGATAGCAACTATAAGTTACAGATCCTGGAAAATCCTGACGTTTTTCTAAAACATGAGATAAAATTTTTTCATCATAAGTGCTTGTAAGTTTAACTCCAGTCACATTCTTCCTGGACAACCAGATAAGTTTCATTTGTCATCGTTCCATATCAAGAATAGGATTATGAGGGAATGAAAATAGGATAGAATTAGGATGATTATATGAATGCTCCTGTTGTTAAGGAACCGCAAACGAAGTGAATATTGCAGTTGTTAAAAAAGAAAAAAAAAATTTATGATTAAGTAACTAAAAGTCAAATTGTACAAAGAGGTTACTGACAGGGAATTTCCGGCCAAGTAGTGAGGTTCGGATATTCAGTTTCTCGAGTAAAGAAATGGATGAATCGAAATATATGATGAAGGATGACATAGCAAAGACGGCGGGAAGAATTTTTTTTTTGGGGGGGTGAGAGGGGTCACGACAAAGGACTAAAAATAAAATGTGTAGGAATTATGAGCGTAGAGAAATGTTACAAAGAAGCGTTCGAATGTTTAATAAATAAAATAAGCATTCGAATGTTTAGTAAATAAAATAATAAATACAAGAAAAATGTGGGTGATAAAGTTTAAGTACTTGATAGTTTGTGCAGTTTTGTTGAAGTTAGGACAAGTAATACGAAATATTATTATTATTATTATTATTATTATTATTATTATTATTATTATTATTATTATTGCAAGTGACAGCTGTGATATCTGCACCAAGGTATCATCGAACATCTGACAACACTCATAGTATGAAAGCTATCTTGCTCTGGAAATAAAGGATTAAAAAAAATTACTTTTCTATGGCATTCCTGAGAATTAATAATCATTATGAATGTTCGACGAAAAGCTTATTCCATCGTATTACTAATGTTCACGGAAATTACCAGGTGTTTAGCAAATTTGTTACATAATTTAAGAACACGAGAAACACTGCGGCCAGCAATGGACAGCCCTCCTCACAAGATCTATTAAAGTTTATGTTACAGTAAAAAAAAATCTTTTTATAGCAGCCAAAACAAGGAGAACAGGTCTAGCAACTAGAGAGAGAGAGAGAGAGAGAGAGAGAGAGAGAGAGAGAGAGAGAGAGAGAGAGAGAATGAGCTTAATTTAAGCTCAAACATTAAGCTCCGCAGTGCTACACAAATCTATCATATTTCACGCCTTAGATTCCATTTTTTTTTTCTTTCTTTTTATTTAAATTCTTTTTATTACACCATGACACCTTTGGAAACGGATGAGGCCTCGTCTGCTACGTGTTTTGAATCCTGTCGAGATGGAAACCAGTCCAAGATAGAGAAAATGAGGTTTAAATTCACAACAAAGTAAGGTATTTTCTAAATGTTTTGTGACTATGAGATTTGTTCATTCTGAAACAACATTTAGTATGTATGTATGTAAGTGTGTGTGTGTGTGTGTGTGCGAGAGAGAGAGAGAGAGAGAGAGAGAGAGAGAGAGAGAGAGAGAGAGAATAATCACCTTGAATTTAAAAGAAGCAAACAAACCTATTTCGATACAATGTCAGTCATTGTAAAGTTTTGGATTTTAAGGAGCCATGTACTTGAGACTGTTACGTACCTCTGAAATATTTGCCTCTGTGTATTACATAATTTCTTACCATGCTTGCTTGCGAATGTTGCATAGTCATATGTGCTTGTGTAGTTACTTATGTGCTCATGGCTTACAAAATTCCTTACATGTTTCAGTAACATATGGCAATTAAGACTGTTGCATAATTTCGTATCATATATGCTTTCACATAATTATGTCACAAGTGCTGATAACTGGTATATAATTCTGTCACACATGTGCTGTTACAAAACTCCGTTTTATATGTGCTTTCGACTACTGCATAGTACTGTGTCGATAAGTCTGCAACTGTTATAAAATTCTTTTATCATATCTGCTTGTAACTTTACTCAAGTCACACTCTTCCTCGACAACCAAACAAGTTTCATTTTTCATCGTTCCATATTCCCTTTGATAATCATTCACTCTTCTCCTCTCAGGCACGTTTCATTTTCCTTTGACTTAATTCAGAATTTCTCGCCCATCCTAAGTTACCATAAGTCCTGCTTTATAGGAAAATTCTAACTTTTCAATATTCATAAAATGTTATCTCTCTTTTTCCGAGCGTTTTCCCAAAATTACTCCCTATCATTTTCCTCCATTTTTTGATCAACCGTCCGCAACCTTTGGGGCCAGGTTAATAAGGATTCACCGAATCCTAAAACACCTCAATGAAGGCTAAATAAACCCCAATGAAGGGAAAATAAACCAGAGTTAAGGACGGGTTTGAGGAGGAACAACAGTTTTGGCAGGCTGTTAAAACCTAATGAAGCACGGTGGGAACCTGTCCGTAAAAAATGGGGGAAGAGTAAGAAAGAAAGAGAATGCTTATGTCTGGCATGAGATAATGGATCTTTATATCCCCCCCTCGCCCCCTTCTCTCTCTCTCTCTCTCTCTCTCTCTCTCTCTCTCTCTCTCTCTCTCTCTCTCTCTCCCCGTCTTTTACCCAGCAAGCAACATGGGGGGCAGGGGGGGTCCCACTCTTTTTACAGCTCTCTTATTTGGACGGTTACTCCAACGTTAACAGGGTGGGATGAATTAGGCCCTCATTAACATCTAAAAGGGGTGTATATATCCTCAGTCAGGTCAGAGGTCACCAACGCCTTCACGAGGGCAACAATGAAATTAGCGGGAGATTTTTATTTCCTCGAGGGAAGTGGTCGTGGCGTTGGATTTATATTGGTAAATCCTTTGTAGTGGGGATTTATATTTGGGGTGTGTTGGTAAATCCTTTGTAGTGGAGATTTACATTTGGAGTGTGGGGGGTTGGAGATTACTGTTAACGGTTAGATGGATGCCCAAAATGACACACATGTATGCACAAACATTTCCACACGATGCATAAAATGACACATACATATACAAACATTTACAAACGATACACCAAGTAAGATATATTTACACTTAAACATTTACAGTGACCAAAATAAGATATGTGTACACTTAAATATTTACAAAGAATGTCCAAAGTGACACAGGTATTTACGTAAACATTTCACACACGACGCTCAAAATGACACATGCGCACACAAACATTTACACACACGACACCTACAATGACGCACAAACAAACTTGCCTACACAAACATTTACACACGAACCCCGAAACGACACACATATACACGCAAACATTTACACATTTCCAAAATGGCACACACACGTACACAAACATTTATACATGATACACAAATTGACATGAAACACAAACATTTATACATTGTGCCAAAAAGGACTCGCAAACACAAACATTTCCACACAATGTCCAAAATGAAAAGCAAGCACAAACATTTATGTACAATGCCCAAAATGGCACACAAATACAAAAATTTATACACAGTGCCCCAAATAAAACAAATGTTCACTCGTAAAGGTTTACATTCATTGCCCCAAAAGCCTGTGAATACAAAAACATTAACACGTGATGCCCAAAATAACATACAAGCATACATGAAAAAATTTGTACAAGATGCCCAAAGACACACACACACACACACACACACACACAAAACACAAACATTTGCAAGCAAACACCCACGTAAAAGTGAGAGACCACTCACACAATAAGACTACAGCCACGCTGATAAGAGAGGCTACAGTTTCAGTCTCCTGCCGCACAGACAGCGTTGTTATACCTGCAGACATTATCTCTGTTCGTACGGACGGAAGGACTTGTTTTATTAACTCTACGGACATAAATCATCCCTCCTTGCTTTCAGCCATCTTGCGAAGGGATGCTGGAATTCAGTGGTATTCAATTAGCAGTTATTTTTTTTTGGGGGAGTTCTACTGGCTGGGCGAGTATTTCTTTATATGGTTACTTTTTTTTACATAATTTAGAGCCAAGTGTAAGAAGGGTTAGTACTATGTTACTTTGTGTCAGAATGTGTTGTATGCCTGTACACATACACACAAAAAACACACATTGTATTGTATACATATATACATACATATATATATATATATACATACATATATATATATATATATATATATATATATATATATATATATATATATATATATATATATATATATATATATATATACATATATATATATATATATATAGTTGGATATATATAAATATATATATATATATATATATATATATATATATATATATATATATATATATATATATATATATATATATATATATATATATATATATATATATATATATATAATATGCACGCCTGTGTACATATGTGTGCGTGTTCGTGTATGTGTGTATGTGTGTGTACACACAACACACACAAAGTTTAGCTCGCCTGCAACCCAGGCGAACGAACACAAACCAACTCATTTTCTCCAGGAAGGCGAGCGAGCTCGACCTAGGCTATCACTCTGCCTTGGAATCACGAGGGGAAAAGGAAAAGGCATTGGCGAGAAGAGGAGGAGGAGGAGGAGGAGGAGGAGGCAGCAACGGCAGCAGAACGCATGCAATATAAGGATCCGGAGAAAAATGAGAACCGCATGTGACAGCCGCAAATGAACTTGCTTATCTGTTTTTCCAGGACACGTGTTGCGCTAATAAGTACAAGGCGGATACCTGTCGTAATCAGTTACTGAACTCGTTCGCTGACGACCTACAGGAGAAAAAAAAAATGAGAGAGTATGCAGGCACTTCTGGAGGTCGTTTCGTTGTATGTAACTTGCTAAAAACAATGTTATGGTAAAATTAGCTTTCCTTACTTGTGCAGAAGGCATCGCTCTGACGTAGAATGCATTCTAAGCAAATCAGTCACAAGAGCAAGTTAAAACCGCAGGCTTTCTAGCATCCATAACACGTTAGTTACAAAAAAGAATAATAATGTATAATCTTCAATCTTTGAGGTCGTGGTAAGGTTCAGTTTGCTGGAAAGTCCTGTAGCTTACATTATTATTATTATTATTATTATTATTATTATTATTATTATTATTATTATTATTATTATTATTATTATTCAGGAGATGAACCCTGCTCGTATGGGCTTGTATTATTATTATTATTATTATTATTATTATTATTATTATTATTATTATTATTATTATTATTATTATTATTATTATCCAGTAGATGAACCCTGCTCGTATGGAACCAGCCCACAGGGGCAACTGACTTAAAATTCAAGCTTCCAAAGAATCTGGTGTTCATCTGAAAGCAGTGCAGACGCTAATAGAAAGCAGAAAAAAGGGGATAAGTTATAAAAAAATAGTTTAAATGTACTTGAATTAATAAGTAATTTACAAAATAAGTTTATGGAGCACCAACTTTTCCAATGAGATTGCTTATCATGAATAATAATAATAGCTGGGTAAGGTCTTTGAAATTCTTAGGACATTCAGTTAAGGTTTGTTGAGAAGGCCTCTGACTTCAATGGTACTAAGCGGGAGTTACGTGTAAGTCTACTAGAATGGCATTACACTTGACCAAGTGTATAAGTTATGCAAATAACCTGGCATGTAGCAGTGATAACAGTCGTTATAGTCATGTACTTTCTGATTTCGCAAATACCCTTGTAATAAGTTTTCCCTTCCACCCTTGTTTTTCCACAAAACATACAAGTTTTCCCTTTTCTCTTTACTTTCTCCAAACACCATACATTCAACTCATACAACAAAATGAATAGCTGAACTGTTTATGTCGATTTGAACATACAAATCAAATTTCAATAACGGATTTTTTATGTATCCTATACTTACATTTTGTAAAGTATCTATTTCTCTGAATACACCCAATTATTTTCATATTGCTTTGCTCAAAACATAAAATAACATTACACATGCGTTTCAGTCGGTGCTAAAAGTGAGTTCATTGATTCTTATTTTAAGTTAGTCTCTTTGATTATATCTATTTAATTTCTGTTGTACTTTTTTATTTCATTTACAAGAAGACTTAGTTGGTTAACCTACAATTATTTTCATACTGACTTGCTCAAAACATAAACAAAACGTAAAATAACATTGCAAATGCGTTCAAGTCGGTGCTAAAAGTGAGTTCATTGATTCTTATTTTAAGTTATTCTCTTTGATTATATCTATTTAATTTCTGTTGCGCTTTTTTATTTTACTTATAAGAAGACTTAGTTGGTTAACCTACAATTATTTTCATACTGACTTGCTCAAAACATAAAAACAAATGCGTTACGTTGGTGCTAAAAGTGAGTTCATTGATTCTTATTTTAAGTTATTCTCTTTGATTATATCTATTTAATTTCTGTTGTACTTTTTTTTATTTTACTTACAAGAAGACTTAGTTGTGGTTAACCTACTGGCTACCACTAGTGGTAAATGCAGGTCGCATATGGTAATAATAGTAGACTTTAAACACTTCCAGTAACAAACAATTTAGCTCGACGCATATGCAGACACCTAGAATTAAGGATGCTCGCTTAACTATTATGCTTCAGTGACTATCAAATATATTAGCTCGTGAGAGAGAGAGAGAGAGGAGAGAGAGAGAGAGAGAGAGAGAGAGAGAGAGAGAGAGAGAGAGAGAAAGGGGGGGGAGGAGAAAAATTCCTCACATTCTCTCTCTTGTGACTAAATGTAGATAGCATGAGAGTGAGAGAAAGAAGCTCGCAACATTCTTTCTCCTGCATGCGCAAATGTAGTGAGAGAGAGAGAGAGAGAGAGAGAGAGAGAGAGAGAGAGAGAGAGAGAGAGAGAGAGAGATTATATCTTTCCTGTCTAAGTAAATTTAGCTAGTACGAGAAAAGTAAATGTAGCCAGTGTGTGTGTGTGTGTGTGTGAAAGTAAAGAGAGAGAGAGAGAGAGAGAGAGAGAGAGAGAGAGAGAGAGAGAGAGAGAGAGAGAGAGAGATAATCTCTTTCCTGTCTATATAGCTAGAATGAGAGAGAAATGAGCCAGAGAGAGAGAGAGAGAGAGAGAGAGAGAGAGAGAGAGAGAAATGATTATATCTTTCCTCTCTAAGTAAGTAAAGCTAGTATGAGAGAAATAAATGTAGACAGTATGAGAGAGAGAGAGAGAGAGAGAGAGAGAGAGAGAGAGAGAGAGAGAGAGAGAGAGAGAGAGAGAGAGAGAGAGAGAGAGAGAGAGAACAATTCCCTAGAGAGCATAAATGTAGCCAGTACAACAACAAGCAGCAGAACAAAAAAAAAAAAAAAAAGTCTGAACTTTTCATGACTTGCAATGAGCTGTTCGCTTCATCTATCATACCCTATTTAAGACCAGGAACTGATGTGCACCCAACTTTAATTATATATTATTTTGATCGTTGTTGTATCAGCATGATATCCCTTTGCTTGGCCCTGCAGGGACCCAGTCACACACGTGAGAGAGAGAGAGAGAGAGAGAGAGAGAGAGAGAGAGAGAGAGAGAGAGAGAGAGAGAGAGAGAGAGAGAGAGAGAGAGAATTTTACAATATCAATATTCAGATGCATTATTTACATAGATTCCGAATAGGCAAAGAGAGAGAGAGAGATAGAGAGGGAGACAAATTTAGAGAGAGAGAGAGAGAGAGAGAGAGAGAGAGAGAGATACTTTTACAAGGTTACTGCTCGGATGGTGCATTATTTACATTGATTCCGAATAAGCGAGATTAGGACAGGAGAAAGAAAATTAGAAAAATAAGCCTTATACACCAAATATATCTACTTCATTCAATGAACCTATTTCTTTTTAATACTAGAAAAATATTCTTCTTTTTTAATACTAGAAAATATATTATTATATATATATTATATATATATATATATATATATATATATATATATATATATATATATATATATATATATATATATATATATATATATATATATATATATATATATATATATATATATATATATATATATATATATATATATATATATATATATATATATATTTCTATGTTAAGCTATCAGTCAAATGATCCTTCCTCATGATAATAAGCAATAATGAGACAAGTGACGAGATGTAGGAGGAGAAGGAATGAGGAGAAAAGGTGACATGTGGTAGATAGACAGGAGGAATGGGGGAGAGGAGGAGGAGGAGGAGGAGGAGGAGGAGGAGGAGGAGGAGGAGGTAGCAAAGGAAAGGAGGAAGGTTGGGCCATCAGGAGAGGAGGAGGAGGAGGAGGAGGAGGAGGAGGAGGAGGAGGAGGTGGAGGAGGAGGAGGCAATGCGGTTTGTCGCCTTTTGCCATTAATACAAAGTGAACAAAATAAGATTAATTAATCCCTAATGACAGCAGCAACACTGGATTTCAGAGTCGAAGCGATTAATCACAGAAATCTGGATTTAAACGCCGCACAAAGCGAAAATATAAAGTTTCCGCTTCGTTAACTCTGTTACGATTTCTGTATAAAAATTATTCTCTCTCTCTCTCTCTCTCTCTCTCTCTCTCTCTCTCTCTCTCTGCTTAGTCATTTTAGTTCTACGAAGAATTCTAGTTTAATCTGTGAGAGAAGATTTTTATGGACGTTTTAAATCCACCTGAAAATTTCATATAATTGGTAGCTAGTAAAAAGAGTGGTTTTACTAGAATAAAAAGTTAAATTTTTATCTATACCCATTATCTCCCATGAACCGTATTTATTTAGCCCTCGTCCCCTCCTCTCTCTCTCTCTCTCTCTCTCTCTCTCTCTCTCTCTCTCTCTCTCTCTCTCTCTCTCTCTCTCTTTTTATTATAAGAATTTACATTAGCGCTCTGCTTTTCTCAGCTCTATAATATTGTAGTTTTATTATGTCCACTTACATTCACACTCTCTCTCTCTCTCTCTCTCTCTCTCTCTCTCTCTCTCTCTCTCTCTCTCTCTCTCTCTCTCTCTCTTACACACACCTCTAAAGATATAAAACGTATAATTCTTTCTTGAAAAATTTACTGTTTCATTAATCTACACAAGATGACTAAGCTGCTTTTTTTCTTCTTCATCATCACTTATACAAAGTCACAAGCAAAAATTATTAATCCTCTCTTTGACGACAAAATCATTAACGGATCCTCCAAAGAGGCGATTACTGCTTGTATGGCCCTGCCATTATGAGGCTCACGACTGCTGTTCGCTAAATCAAGACTGATTATCGAAATATCATAATAACATTTAACTATATATTTTTTTTCATCTTTTTCTCTCTCCCTTTTTTAAACCTTCGTTCTCTGCCCGGCACGGTTCTCTTAGGGTACGACAGAATGTACAAAG
>NC_089768.1:36662500-36675000 GCF_040412425.1 Macrobrachium rosenbergii
TCTCTCTCTCTCTCTCTCTCTCTCTCTCTCTCTCCCCAAACAGTATTTATGGCGGAGAGGTTTGAAAATACTTTTATATAATAATTTTCACTTCGAGTCTTCATGAACCGCCGAGTGGGCAGATTCCTATCTGACGCTGTTTGCAGTTCGGGATGTGATCGTACAACCACAAAGGCTAAACTAGACTACTTTTTTATTTAATTTTTTTTCCCCTCTAGGTTTTTATTTGAGCCAGTTGTTGAAGCAAATGCATATGCAAATATGCGAATGCCATGGTCGGGGTCTCTCTCTCTCTCTCTCTCTCTCTCTCTCTCTCTCTCTCTCTCTCTCTCTCTCTCTCTCTCTCTCTCTCTCAAGTGATTATTCAAATGGACAACTAAGTTTTCTGCTTCTTAATATTCGTAATCCGCTAAATTGCCAATGTACCTGCTCCCATGTTTGCCTAGTTTTTATACTGTCTCTCTCTCTCTCTCTCTCTCTCTCTCTCTCTCTCTCTCTCGTGTGATTATTTGAATGGGGCACCAAAGTTGTATAATCCTTAAAATTCGTAATCCGCTAAATCCCTAACATACCTGTTCTCCTGTATGCTCAGCTTTTATGCTCTCTCTCTCTCTCTCTCTCTCTCTCTCTCTCTCTCTCTCTCTGTGTGTGTGTGTGTGTGTGTGTGTGTGTGTGATTATTCAAATGGACAACAAAGTTTTCTGATTCTTAATATTCGTAATCCGCTAAATCGCTGATATACCTGCTCTCTCTCTCTCTCTCTCTCTCTCTCTCTCTCTCTCTCTCTCTCATCTCTCTCATGATTATTCAGTTGGGACACCAAAGTTTTATAGTCCTTATTATTCGTAACCCGCCAAATCGCTAATATACCTGTTCTGTTTGCTCAGGTTTTATACTCTCTCTCTCTCTCTCTCTCTCTCTCTCTCTCTCTCTCTCTCTCTCTCCTGTGATTATGCAAATGGACACCAAAGTTTTATAATCCTTGATATTTGTAATTCGCTAAAACGCTGTCTAATATACCTGTCACCCTGTTCACTCAGTTTTTATAACTCTCTCTCTCTCTCTCTCTCTCTCTCTCTCTCTCTCTCTCTCTCTCTCTCTCTCTCTCTGTCATAAACACACACTATTAGACCCTAAACTAAAACGGTTCTTCCCGCTGTGTAATCTTAACTATCATACTTCTTCAATCAAGAATCTGCCATTCAAACTTTCAAGGAGTACAAGGAGCAATGTTTTGACCATAATTCCAAAACCCCCTTATCAACTTCCCCTTCTGCAGTGCTGGTATCTCTCCCAGTCACCCCTAAGGCAGTGGTTCTCAACCAGGGGGGAACTATGACCAAGGATTTTTAACATTATATGCATATTATTTGGAATGTTCCTTTTGAGGCAGATGATTTTGGATAGTTGGGAGATGACATTCTGACCTACGGTGGTGCATGGGAGAAAAAAGGTTGAGAACCACTACCCTAAGGCATACCACAAGGCGTTTGCAGCGTTCCTTCGGCCCCTGGCTGCACCCACCTTTTAGCCTTTTACTTTACCTCCATTCCCGCTACCTTTCTTCAGTATGGCTTTCCAACCTCTCAAGTTATTGCTTCTTTGTTCAACTGTGGGGTTTTCTCCCAGTTCCACCTTGGTCTTTTACTTCATGTCCCTTTATTTTCCGATCTCTCAATCTTGCTGCCCAACTCCTCAAACTCCCTCTTTTCACTGTCTGAAATCCTGAATGGCCCAGTGTCCCAGTGGTTGGCTTGACAACCTAAAATTTTATTAAATCAAATCAACCACTCCCATTCATTCACTCAAAAGCAACTCTAAAGTTGCAAAATACCTTTAAGCATCTGACTTACATTCCCATCCACTGCTGGGACCTTTTCATCCTTCACCAGTTCCTCATTGGATGGGTCGATATCGTACTCGGCTAGCACTCTCCTAGGCCCGCGTTCGATTCTCCGGCCAGCCAATGAAGAATTAGAGGAATTTATTTCTGGTGACAGAAATTCATTTCTCGGTATAATGTGGTTCGTGTTCCACAATTGGTTCTTAGCCACGTAAAATAAGTCTAATCCTTTGGGCCAGCCCTAGGAGAGCTGTTAATCAGCCCAGTGGTCTGGTTAAACTAAGGTATACTTAACTTTTTTCATCCTTCACCTTGCATTCTCTCTCGTTGCACCTTTAATCGCCACTTCCAGAGACATTCTTAAATGTTCATTAACCTCATCCAACTTTCAAAATCTGTATCTCTCTCACTATTCTCTCCTCTACATTCCACAACTGTTGAAACGATGCACTTCATTGACACTGACTGCATATTTCTCAGATAGTATCTCGTCATCTGCAGCTTCTTTCTCACCAGCCATTGTTCCCTTGTCTTTCCGCGTTTAACTTCCTGCAGATGTGAGGTTTTTCTCCCTCTTAAAAGAGCCTTATCGGGTTTGTCCCCAAATTGCTGATATATCCTAGGGTTTCCACAGTCACTTTTATTTGATTTTCCATTAATCCTTTTTTGTCTTCTTTTCTTTCATGTAACTTTATGTCAGTATATTCCTATCTTACAGTAGTATGGTGCCTTTTACATTCCTTGCAAAAATTCAGATATGTCAAGTTAAAACAGCAACTCATTGTGGCTGATGAGTTTATTCTAATACTTCAGTCTTTTGAGAAAGTCCTAAGTTGCTACAGAATGACAAATAAAATGCTGTTGTCTTCAGTGGCCAAAAACTATCCTCTTATTAAAAGTCATATATATATATATATATATATATATATATATATATATATATATATATATATATATATATATATATATATATATATATACATAAACACTCAAAGAAGTTTATAGATGGCCTTTACATTAATCGAATTACTTTTCACCTTGACACAGGCTGGCCCGCTCGCTCGCACACTCACTCTCTCTCTCTCTCTCTCTCTCTCTCTCTCTCTCTCTCTCTCTCTCTCTCTCTCTCTCTCTGCAAAACGCTGACCATTTTAGGATAAATTAAGACGATGATTGTTCAACTGGAGGCAAAAATTAAAAGGTTAATTACGCGTCCCACATCTGACTGCCAACGACTTGCGAATACCGAGGAGAAATAAGCGACATTAATCTTTTTTTTTTTCTTCAATGAAAATCCAACCAAGACTGATTTTACTGACTTCTGGGGACGGAGTAGGGGACCCATGGGTTGGGAGCTGGGAGTGGGGAGCAAAATATCGCTAAATCAAAGACGCATAAAATTCGTGCATTCTTTTAGCATTCTCGGTTGCTCATCGTTCAGAGGTCTAGAATGTAGTCAGTGTGTCATTTACACAAAAAGTAATTACCGGCCTTCCTTATGCACTTACCTGTCAATTTATTATTATTATTATTATTATTATTATTATTATTATTATTATTAGAATATGAACCCTATTCATATGGAACAAGCCTACAGGGGCCTTGGAAGTCAAGCTTCCTAAGGATATGGTGTTCATTTGAAAGACCAGAAGGTAATGGGAAATACAGAAATAAGAAATCAGTTATTAGAAAAGAAAAAATAAAGTAACAAATTAAAACAAATAGATAGTTGCATCTTCGTTAGAACTCCTGAGGTTCCAACTGAGCAATAGCCCCAGAGAGATTTCCAAGGTTTTCATTGTATAAATCTTAGAAATTTGTACGGATTTTATGGACTTTATATTATATAAACTTTATTTGCTTTTATATAACTTTTTCAGCATTATATAAATCAAAGTTATTATATCCCAATGGTAAATTTTGTCATGATAATATTTCATACCATCATCATATATTTTTTCACTCTTTCCAAGCTTATCTTCATATTTCAAATATCTCTTTTTATTTCCTCAATTTATAGGAACCGGTCTAAGAGCTAAAATTGACGAGCGAAAAAGAAAAAAATAATGAAAAATAAACTCGGCCTGATTTATAAATAAACTCATGTGTTCGTGTCTTCGTAGTATGATAAGAATGTTGTTGCTAATTGCTAAAGGTTTAGTTCATGAAAAAAACCGATTAGGGGCTGCCCCGTGGGCACTGCGTAGCAAAAATAAAGATAATAGTAAATTTGTCAAAGTCTCTGCAAACTTAGCTATTAAGTGTTTGAGTATATTATAAAGTTTACTTAACTGACCTATAGAGTGAATTATTTTAATGAGAGTTATTACTTATATATAATATATATATATATATATATATTATATATATATAAACGTATATATATTATATATATATTATATATATATATATATATATTATATATATATAAACGTATATATTCATATTAATATATATATATATACATATAATTATATATGTATGTATGTATGTTTGTATGTATGTATACAATTCAGGTGTCAAGAGAGGTCTCCCGTTTTAAAAAATCTTTGTATGAAACCATACAAACATATTCAATATTCGTGCAGCCAAAACAGAGCTTATCGTTTGGTTACCGGGTTTTGTTTTTCTTCTATTCTTAAACTATGCTTGAAAATTTAAATTTATAAACTAGTACATTCCGGAGAAGAGATTGATAATCAGGAAGGGATAATGGAATGGTCAAGTCCAGGGTGTCATTTAATAAAAATGCGGCCACTTTACCTTCCTTAGTTCAAAATAACATTCAAACAGAAAGATGACCAACACACCTTCATGACTCGTAGCTGAGCTCCAGCCACTCTGCAAAAACGTTTCACTGTTCAGAATCTCAACAGGAATAGTCACAATGAAGATGGCACACAAAACTCATTCAAGTCAAACGGTAGATAACTGGAACCCAATGCAATTTTTTCCTGCTCCCACCGGGAGACCCCTGCGGAGAAACAAATTACAAGCAACCCCCAGTCGAATTCTTTCGTAAAGTTGCATTAATTTTGGTATCAAGCTCATCAAATCTTGGCTGATTTGATTTTTTATTGTTTTTTTTTATATTCGGCTGTAGTGGATTCTAGCACAGTCTTTCCTGTATTTGATTTAAATATTTCTTATTTACAGCCTCGGGAGAGCTTACGGTTTTCCTGTAAAAGGTATAGTTTACTAAATGAGTCTTCTTAATCTACGATTTATTTATTTTGTTGTTTGTAAATTTTATTTCACATATTCGTATGCATGTATTTTTTCTCTGGCCTCTGGCTTCCTGTTTTAATGTTTATATATTTCCTAAGAGGCCATTAACCCCTAAAGCCAAAGCCAGAGCAAAAAAATACATAAATAATAATAATAATAATAATAATAATAATAATAATAATAATAATAATAATAATAATAATAATAATAATAATAATAATACCAAATTATTTAGTTTTTGCATGTACGACCGTTACGCTTCGTGAAAAGTTTAACACTTTACCCAGCAGATTTAAAAACAAGCCAGTTGATTGTTTCAAAATTAGAAACAAAATTTGAACTATTACTTAGAGTCATGTACTAAATTGAACCTGCTAAATCCGAAAGATATCTGTATTTCAATTCAACAAACGTCTTTAATCTATAAAATTTCAATATTTCTTGAACTGTACAGGGAATGAAAATGCATTATTATAATCTGAACTTCTGAAAGTTAGTTTTCATAAAATGCAGTTTATATACTACCGACTTGAGTGAAGACATTCTCTTTATTTTGGAGTAGACTACTACTGTTGATGATGGTCAATGTTTCCTTTTGATATAGAGAAACCTTAATATAGAAAACCCTTATTCATCTTTCTCGGTATCTACCTACTCTAATTCTTATCCTTCATCCCAACTGGCATTTCTCCATTTCTGCGTAAACTTACTCTGTTCTGTGAAATGAACCCCCACAAATAATTTGCATATTCATTAAGAATAATGATATAATAGGTTATCAAAAAATTAACAAGACCTCAGGAACATAAAACGAGGAATTCCACGAAAACCTCAAATCTTTCATGAAACAGAAAAACCCGCTTTAAACGAAAAATAATCCCCTAACGGAGATTACATAGAGCACTGAAACGCTAATACTTTGCACATTCATTAAGAATACTCGCTTATTAAGAATACTGATAATACATATCACTATGAACAAGGTCCTGGAACATAAGGAATTCCACGAAAAACCCAAACCTTTCATGAAATGGAAAAACCCTCTTAAAAATAAACACGGAAATTAAACCTGGCAGGGATTACACCGGCCCGTGAAATGCAAATACTTAGCACATTCATTCAGAATACTCGCTCATTAAGAATATTGATAACATAGATCACCATTAAATTATAGAAACTCAGGAACATAAAACGAGTTATTCCACGAAAACCCCACAACACCTCATAAAACAAAAAAAAAAAAAAAAAAAAAAATAGAAATTAAACCTGACAGGGATTACAACGGGCCGTGAGAACGCGAGAAAAAGGATCCCGAACCCCCGAGTGTGGAATCTAAGTCGAAGGAGTAGCTGTCACATCGAATCACCCTTTAGCTTGCTAGCTTGACCTCTGACCTTCCGAGCCATAACAGAAAAAGGTGGCTGTCGAGAGACTTCGTTCTAGCTACCTGCTCGCGCGGCTCCCGGAAGGCGGCGGCGTCAGAGAGGGTGAGAGCGTAAGCGCGGTTAGCGAAGCGTGCTTTTCCAATACTTCTTTAGGGAACGGTTTAAAAAGCGGTGAAATCCCTCTCCTCATTCTTGTCCAATGCGATTGGAATGAATTGCTAGGGGAAGACGGGTTTTCTTTGAAAATATGCAAAAATACATTCTTTTGAAATAGGCGTGAAACAACCAGGTTCAAAAGTGCATAATACAAAATAGACAACGGACATTCTTCGGTAGGTACCATTTCGTATATTTAGGGTCTAATGAACTGGTACGAGGCAAGGATATCTTGTTGGATATTAAGCCAAATTTCACCTAAAACAGTGAGATGGCACAAAATTCAGTAGTTCAAAGTGTTTGATGACAGAGCAAAATCATAGAAGTTTGACAAAATATTTTGATAAAGAATAATTACAAATTAGTTTTCAGAAAACGAGCAGAGAGGAGAGTTACCTACATAACGGTAAGGTATATACCTAAATGAGAGAGAGAGAGAGAGAGAGAGAGAGCTCCTCACTCATACCCACGCAGATTTACGAACATCTTGCTATAAACATAAAAAAAAATTAGGTTAATTGATAAAAACGGATTATGATAAACAATCGCATTATTCATCGACGGCCCCCTGCAGATGGCTTTAACGAACGCATTCATCATTCACTCGTTCAAAACAAAAGTATTGGCGTCTTCGTTCGCAATGAAACTGCGAAGTCGCCCCTGACCAACAGGACAAAAAAAAAAAAAAAAAGAGAAACGTGTTATTTGCGATTACAAAAACTAGAATAAGAAATTCAAAGGAAAATTGTTAAGTGGTGAAACGTGCCTCTCTCTCTCTCTCTCTCTCTCTCTCTCTCTCTCTCTCTCTCTCTCTCTCTCTCTCTCTCATTATTTATATTACCTTATTATGTCCACTTACACTTGTCTTTAACATGTTTCACATTGGTTCAGTACTCCCATTTTTAAGCGATCTTTCTCTCTGTTGTTATCACATCTGGCATAAATCCGTTGACACTTTCTCTCTCTCTCTCTCTCTCTCTCTCTCTCTCTCTCTCTCTCTCTCTCTCTCTCTCTCTTCACTATGTCCATTTACATTATGTCTATTTGTCTGCCTGTCTAGCTCTCTCTCTCTCTCTCTCTCTCTCTCACATCAAACTCTTTAAGTTTATCAAGTGTACCTCCTTAAGCTTTCTCTCTCTCTCTCTCTCTCTCTCTCTCTCTCTCTCTCTCTCTCTCTCTCTCTCTCTCTCTCTGTTTTATGATACTGTACTGTTTTACTATGTCCATTTACATTATGTTTATCTGTCTGCCTTTCTAGCTCTCTCTCTCTCTCTCTCTCTCTCTCTCTCTCTCTCTCTCTCTCTCTCTCTCTCTCTCTCTCTCTTCACATCAAAATCTTCAAGTTCATCAAATGTACCTCCTTAAGCCCTCCCCCCCTTCTCTCTCTCTCTCTCTCTCTCTCTCTCTCTCTCTCTCTCTCTCTCTCTCTCTCTCTCTCAGCTTTTTCTCCTCGAAGACTTTCGCCTTGAGGTGACGTCCCGGAGAAATTCATGAACGTTTAAAAGAGTGAGCTATAACAGCGACTGCAAGAGAACGATAACAATCAAATGTTATATATTCATGTAAAGACCTTTCACAGAGGTGTTGTGGTTGTGGCTGGGGCGGAGGGGAGGTTGTGGGGTAGGGGTAGGGGGTCCTGAGATCTAATCAGTCCCTCCAGAGAGACAACTGCACAAGAGAGACTAAATGTAAATACAGTCGGGGAATGCCATTTGTGATGGTAGTGTGTGAAAAAACTTAGGTAATTTTCAATTGTTTTAATCGTACTGGTTATTAAATTGAAGACAATAACAGTGACATTTTATGAATTCATTTATTATAAGTTTTATCCTCTTAGCGATTTAACCAATAATAATAATAATAATAATAATAATAATAATAATAATAATAATAATAATAATAATAACAATAATAGTAAAAACCAGCTAAGGTGTCAAAAATTTATATGGTAAAAAAAATGCAGCCATATCTCTTTGCTGTTGTTTTCAAAAATTTTTTAGAGGTTCCTCTCTAGCTTGAGACATTATACCCACTTAAAAAAGCAGTCAGGGTAATAATAATAATAATAATAATAATAATAATAATAATAATAATAATAATAATAATAATAATAATAATAATAAATTAAGTAATTAACTTTTTCTTGACTGTACCATATTTTTGTTTTGTTCTTGAATACTAAACGTTCAGCTAAGGGCAGAGCCAGTAAACATACATTACGCTATCTTATCTATTGTAGATGGTTATGATAAGTAATAATGAGTTTTACTTAGTTCCTACTGGTTAATAATTCCCTGATGAGATCTAATCATTTAATGTATCATAAAAACCAATACGCGGGCAGAATAACAGAATAACAAATATAGAGTCTGTCAGGTCGAATACGAAATACAGTCAACTTATATTCCTCATATTATTATCAAATGAAACTGTCTTCTCGTCATATGGATAAACAAAAGTTGTCCGCCGTTTTAAAGGCCTAAGAAACTAGCGATTTAAACGAACAATAGCGGCGTTTTATTCAGTCTTAATAGCATTAATATTTGCAGAACATTTACCTAGAACGGACAGCTAGCGACATCATAGTGGCCTACGAACGGACAGCTAGCGACATCATAGTGGCCTACGATACACGTGACGAAATTTTGCAAGATTAAAACATTCATAAAAATGCTCTATTGTATTCCCGCAAATACTATTGTTAATCAGACCAGCATTCAAAAAAAAGAGTATTTCCCTCAATGAAGATCAGTTATCTGATCAGTATTAACTAAAGTGGATGACAAGCAACATATCCCGTAGATTCATCTTAGTAAAATATATTTAAACAAATATACGCTTGCGCGATGGCAACTGAAGAGTGGCCCCCCACCCCCACCCCCAACGCATCGCAGTCACATTTTCAGTTTTTTTTTTTTTTTTTGGGGGGGGGGCGTCCGAGAGAAGCTGGACAAGAGCGAAAACGTGGGAATTTCTTTGGCACGAAACGGTAATGACTCGGCAGGTTTCACCACCCTCATAACACGATCTGGAAAGTCGGCGATATTAAATGGCATCGCATTTTTTTTTTTATTTTTCTTTTATTTGTTTTGTGTTGCCTTTTTATTGTAGTGGGTGGGGCTAAGTGCGTGTCGAAAGCAAAGTTTTTTTTTTTTATGTTATATCCTGTTCGTTTTGTTCTTTCTTTTGTTTAATGGATTTAAAAATATTTTTATGGTGATGTACTTTCAAAAACAGTTTTCGATATGTTTTTCTTAAATCTTAGTTTTTTGCTTGATTTAATTCGAAAATATTTTTCATAATCCGGGTAGACGCGGTGAAAAGCAAATAAAATGTTCTTTTATCATATTACTCTATTTACCATTTTATTCTAACAATTCTTACCTTCAAAACCTCAGCACCAGGCATAGTCAAACAGTCAAAAACACCATTTTTCCTTACTACACTTTAGAACATTACTTCCTTTAGATTCTGTGCCAGCATTTCATCCCTTCCAAACCACAGAGTAAGTATGGCCAAACACAGCCAAAATCCATTTTTGTTACCACTTTCTGAAACGGCTTTTAGCACAGCAGGTCGACGTCACGCAATCTTTCCATTAGAAGCGGACGGAGAGCGAGGATATGCAGAAATTGAATTAAGCTCTACAAACGTCGAGCGGTAATGCTATGGAATTTGGGCCCCTGACTGTTATCTTGCAAGGGGAGCATCCCGCTCAAGAGGGAAGACGAAGACTATATTCGTCCGAGGCAGCGACCAGCCGCAGATTGCTTATCTGTGTGTTTAACATCTTGCTAACGCACGTGTGTATGAGTGTCTGTCAGAGAGAGAGAGAGAGAGAGAGAGAGAGAGAGAGAGAGAGAGAGAGAGAGAACAAAGCCAACATCTTGAAAATGTGAGTGTTGGTAGTTGAACGACCCGTGCCATAGTTTTGAAGGGAGAGAGAGAGAGAGAGAGAGAGAGAGAGAGAGAGAGAGAGAGAGAGAGAGAGAGAGAGAGAGAGCACGTAGCAACATCCTTGAAATGCGAGTGTTGTCAGTTGAATGACCCGTGCCATAGTCATGGTAGTTGTGGGGAGAGAGAGAGAGAGAGAGAGAGAGAGAGAGAGAGAGAGAGAGAGAGAGAGAGAGAGAGAGAGAGAGAGAGAATATGCAAGCAGTCATCCAGGAAAATAAGAGTTTTTAGTTGAATGACCAGTGCAAAGTTTAGTATCAAAATGTGTATGAGAGAGAGAGAGAGAGAGAGAGAGAGAGAGAGAGAGAGAGAGAGAGAGAGAGAGAGAGAGAGAGAGAATAAACGAACCAGGACCCTAAAACCTGTACAAGTTCAAAAATGGAAAGTGTTCAGAATGAAAAAAAATTAACCAGAGGAAAAATTTCAGAAAGGAAATTTTAACTGGTAAGTTTCTGGAGGCAATAATAATAATAATAATAATAATAATAATAATAATAATAATAATAATAATAATAATAATAATAATAAATGTCCAAAAAAAAAGAAACTTTCCATACTGAACATTACGAAGCGGAAACCGAATTCCTGAGAAAACATCACTTACGTGAAGATTCCTATCACCGATTCCAAGAAGAGAACCGACCTCTCTACTGCCGTTATGGCAATGATGCGACCATCATCCAGGAATTTCACCGAACTTATAAGGCATTGCTGGCATTTATACAGAATTTTAATGCTATATTCTGATAGCATTTTTAAAAAATTAGCATTTGTGTACTGAAGTAGCTACGGATGATTTCATTCTTAAGGTAAGATGCAGGCGCTGCCTCTTGTATAATATGACAGCCAATGTTTCATTTAATGTGATGAAATTTTAGGCTGCCAAGCAAAGCAATGTGGCACTCTGGGCCATTCAGCGCTATATATATATATATATATATATATATATATATATATATATATATATATATATATATATATATATATATATATATATATATATATATATATATATATATATATAACAAAGATATTGGATATATATAAAAATAACAAATGATGTTGGACAGCAACAGTGAGGAAAGGAACCTGGTCCATGTGAGGTGAACTGTCGTTACTATCCACTCTACAAGGGACAACCAACGTGCCTAGGTGTGCTTGAAAAGACACCACAATGTAATTAAACCTTGTTACAGACTGCACCGTAATTCTCTGAATTTTATACGAGATTTCCCACTTTTACAATGCATCGTTAGAAAGTTGAAGAGGGACTTTGTAACAAAGTGAGAAAGCATCTTTGAAAACTCTAGAATGCCATCCCCTCTATGAAACAATTTTTTTCCACTATCAGACACATCTAATACCACATGAAGAATACACGCAAGAATCTCGGGCATGAACCGGTTTCTGACGCAGTAGACGAAGTAGGTAATAGCACCCTGCGCTTCATAAACTATATTTAAGAACATGGAAGGGCAGGAGTAAATAGGTTTTTTCCTGTTACGATAATGAGGATAGTAGTGCACTTATCATAATCACCTTGAGTAAATCAAAGGTGGGTTTTCAAGGTTCATACACTGTTGCACATAAGTCTCGACATACAGTTTATGCGTTCAACTCCTGCCATTTCTAACTGAACTGTTAGCATTTTGTCACTTTCTTTTCCTGCTTATTAAGAATCTTTATAGCGAATATTTTCATCACGAGGGATGTAAGGGCAATGTCTGTTTGACCAACTCGACTGAAAATAATCCGTTTCTGTACATTTATTCACTTGAAATATACAACAATTGGAAGATTAATATTAAATACCAGAAACCAATCACAAGGCAGGCGCTGTGCGGGGTATTATGTTCGCGAGAGAGAGAGAGAGAGAGAGAGAGAGAGAGAGAGAGAGAGAGAGAGAGAGAGGAAAGGGGGGAGAGGCGACGAGT
>NC_089768.1:36677500-36680000 GCF_040412425.1 Macrobrachium rosenbergii
AGTCCATTAGCATATTCCTGAAACTCATATAACCACTGTGGGCACACGGACACCCGTATTTTGCCTCCTAAGTGCTCAAGGGAACACGGGTCCTGCATACTACAAAAACAAATAAAAATGGAAACATATTTGACAGTTCATGCACGAGAGCAAACACACGGTATAATCTGAGTCTTTATCATATATGTAGATGTAGGTAAGTGGGTGTGTGAGTGAGTTTGTGTGTTTGTTGTGTGTGTATGTTTATGTTTGTGTGTGTGTGTGTGTGTGTGTATGTGTGTGCAAGTAAGCGCCATGTGTTAGTGGGTAGGGAGGCGAGGCTAAGATGGAAAAGAATTCTAATCAAGAGTAAACAGATAAACGTAAATGATATCCAACATTAAAGCCATTCACAGTTACCCTGGTGTTCCCTGAGCAAGGTTTGTCTTCTTAGATGTAAAGTGAATGAACTTTGTCAGCATCAAAAAGAGAAAATATTCTGCAGTTAAATTCACGAATTATTTCATTTCTTCTCAGCAATGTGTCTTTTGGAAATTAGGGAAAAGTCCCTAAACTTAGATCTTGAAACTTATATGTCCTTCGGCGAAATGAGAATAAACAGTGAGAAAAAGGAAAATACCAATAAAAAAGCGTATTGATCTAGCGAAGTTATTTACCTAACAACCGAAATCCCAAGCATACAGTACTTCATTCATAATAATAAGTCGCTTATGCCTTTCTCTACCAGATCACAAAAGTTGTATTAAAATTCCAAAGTAAGAACAGCGAATGGAAAACAATGGATATTATAGATGAAATTATGGTTACGAAGCCCTCCCAAACGATCATACGTGTTTTAGACAAAGTTTTGCTTTCACGTGCATTATTATAAGATAGTAGACGAAAATTACTTGTAACATAAATTTTCAAACAGAATCAACGCTTAAAATTGACTGGCTTTCAGACACACAAAATATGTATACATCTATGTAAGTATATATGCAATATGTGTGTGTGTGTATGTATATATACATCTCGTATAACACCAAACCCCCGTTAATGATCCCAGCCACTCCATTAGCGACAGCAAAAACGCCTGGTCTAAACGAGGCGCCGAGACCCATGATCAGCCCAAATTCAGACGAAAATCACAATCATTACACTTATTTCAAAAGGCCTGGAAGTCATTCCGCCATTCCTTTCACTGCCTGGCCTGGAGTCATGAGTGAAATAGATATCAACGAAAATGAAATTATATGTCGTTATCCAATAGCCAAACTCGAGGTGCCCAAACGACACTCACAAAAGTTCCCGGTTGTTAAGGTTCTGTCATTTAAAGAATTATCCGATGGAAAAACGCCTGCGTCCCCATTCCCACTGTTACTCATCGTTTTTGGGATCACGTGACTTGTTTGGAAATGTGCAATAATCACTTTTCTAATATGTTGATGGCTGTTATTATTTGGGGTACTCGATTAGGAAGTCACTGTGAGCATGTAACAAATATACGAAAAATAAATTCGATGTTGCAACATCAAAATAACAAAAATACGAACGACAGTAATTGGTAGCTATGTGATTGGTCCAGTAACCTTTGGAGAAAAATGTCTACCATTAACATCAATGATGATAAAACTATTAGAAAGGAAAAAGGAAAGTATTACTGTATATTGAGTTAAAAAAAATATATCCCTTTGACTTCTGTCATCACCTACTCGTTCTCTCTTTCTTTATTGGCTTGATTTGTTGGAAGCTTCCAAAATGCTTTACTTTTTTTTTTTTTTTTAATTATGAACCCAGGCGATTGGCCCATACATTTATCACTTGTTTCATGTGGCCAAACATGTCCAGCTTTGCGATATATCCCAGTAGCAGGCACTGCCAGCAGGCACCATACGTACAAACATACACGTGCTCTCTCGCGCGCGCACATACACACAGTTGTAAATTATATTCTTCTCATCTATTGCAAGAAAAAAAGCTGTGCTTATGATATCTTGTTCTTAACTATCTCAGCGTCAGAAGTATCAAAATGATTCCAATCCCTGAAAAAAAAAATTTTACTAATGAGTTTTCAAATGCTATATTTAGGAGCGAACATCTTCAAGTATTTCCCGGCCACTCTCAAGACCAATTGAGGCGAATTTTGATTAGTTTCCTCCATTACCTACCATTCTATTCCCATTTCTACCCCCCCCCCCCTTAGAATACTACGGTATGCTATCCCACTCCCCACAATCCTCGCTAGATGGGTGATGGGGGGGGAGGGGGGGGGGGGCCAAGTCAAAATTCTCCAGATATTTAATTGCCAAAGACCAGACATCCTCTCGAGACGGAACCCATTAATCCAAATCAAGACAATTGAGCATCGCCGGATCGTTACCGTTTTATTGTTAATCGCTCTTATCCTGTTCTCTATTTTATGTTGCGACTTCTTATCAGTTCATTAAATCAACCTCCATCGGGTCTTGCCCGGCTTATCGCAAGGATTAGCCGAGATTATCGGACTTCGTTATTGCTT
>NC_089768.1:36687500-36707500 GCF_040412425.1 Macrobrachium rosenbergii
GGAAGGCATCTTCGACGTTCACCTGGGAACAAGGTCTTAGGCAGAGAGAAGGATTAAAGGATTAACCATTTTGGGAATGAGAATTGAGAGAGTGAAAACCCACAGTTGTAATTAAAACAATTCAAAAGAAGGGCGTAAAAACGTGAGGTTGCTTGGAAAACCCCCTTCGTTCTAGTATATTAAAACAATTCAAAAGAATTTTATTTCTTTCTCTGTTAAGTTACGGATATAAAATATATATATAGGTTGCTTTAAAGAAGTTTCCTATATATTGCAAATATATATATATATATATATATATATATATATATATATATATATATATATATATATAGTATTATTGTGTGAATACGACATAGAAACATGCACACTTATAAAAATTTAGTAATAAAATCACTTCTTATAACTAGTCTCGCAGACAATGAGGAAAAAAAAAACTATTTTCTACCAAGCCTAGAGGAAACAAACTGCACTTGCTTCCTAGAATAATACATTTACATCGGAGGCCCACCATTATAAAACACCGCTTAAGGACAGAGTTTATTACCCCGTTCATATTGTCTGCTTCTCAGCTCAGGGTTCTTCCAGTAAATGTGAAGCCTCTTTGGGAAGAGTTTCCGCTGTCGGTATTTGGTTGTTGCTAAGAGGCAGCCACCGGCGCATTGCAATAAATGACAGTCGAGTTAATAGGAAATTTTCAGGCGAGATAATAGCGCAATCGTTCTCAACTTCCCGAGGGAATGACCAGATGGATTAGCCAAGGTCTAAAGATTAATCTATAGACCTTAGACTTAGCATGACGTGAATGAATGCATTTGCTTACGATAACAACATTCATCTGCTTACGATAACAACGAGAATTTGCTTACGATAACAACGAGATTTTGTTTACGATAACAATGAGAATTTGCTTACGACAACAACGAGAATTTGTTTACGATAACAACGAGAATTTGCTTACGACAACAACAGGTATTTTGTACAATAACAACTGAGATTTGCTTACGATAGCAATGAGCATTTGCCTACGATAACAACGGGTATTTGTCTATGATGATAACAGGGTTTCTGGTGTCCACAGATACCATGGAGATTTTGTGTAATTTATACAATCTTCATACGGTTATACTTACTGCCATCGTACAGCAAGTTCTTGACACAAACAATGTTAGAAGTTATTTCTAATATGCCTTCCCCAGATTTGTTTGAAAATGAGTATCTTAGGGACAGTTTCCAAGGAAGAATGAAAATGAGCACCAAATTTCTCTCGTAATGCTGACTCACTCTGTGGCTCGAGATATCGTAAAGGTTCTTCGAATACGGAGAAGAGAGGCGCTTGCAAAACTAGACCCAAGTCTCTTCACGTCGCAGCGTTATCGTACGGCAAGCAAATAAACCAGAGAGGCAGAGATACGGCTATCTTTAGCGGGGACAACATTATCAGACAGGCTAATGAATTATACAGACGGAACCGCTTTCAGATTTGTGAATCACTAGACGCAATAAGTTCATGAATAATAGGATTGCATTAACATTATCACCGCAAATTCCGGGATGCTGCTTTTCAAGGGCTCAATTTTAATAATCGGTTCGACAACCTTCCGAGTCTTCCATTGTCAGGTCAGACGGGTATTTTTGCCCTCTTGCCTGACTGAAGACTGGCGCGGAACTTCCGTCTTGGAAGGGAACTTGGTGGTCCAATATTAAGATTAAATCTCTCTCTCTCTCTCTCTCTCTCTCTCTCTCTCTCTCTCTCTTTTAAAATTAGATTTCTTCCAACGTGAAGGTCCAATGTTAGAATTTAATTTCTTAATCTCTCTCTTTTTCAGTATTAAAATTTAACTTCTCTCTCTCAATTCAGTTCCCCGAACTTGAAGGTCGAATGTTAAAGTTTGATCTCTCTCTCTCTCTCTCTCTCTCTCTCTCTCTCTTAGAATTCAGCTTCTCCCAACGCGAAGCTCCAAAGTTAAAATTTAATCTCTCTCTCTCTCTCTCTCTCTCTCTCTCTCTCTCTCTCTCTCTCTCTCTCTCTCTCTCTCTCTCTCATCAAAGTAATCAGTCTGGAAAAAATATCCAAGCTTATCATTAGCATAGTTTTAGCCCCTGGTGCCGCTATCTTGGGAACAGTTTGGCGTCGGGCAGGGAATTAAACAATCACGCAGAACCTGTTCTTCAAAAAAATAAAAAATAATAAAATAAAATAAATAAATAAAAAACAAAAGTCAAAGAACTTGCCATGAACCGGGACCAGGAGGCCTACTGGTGTATACACACAATATGAACCTGAAGGAGTAAGACAGTTCAGATGATTAGAGACGAAGGGTAAGACAGGGCTACGCTTTGTCGCGAGTCAGACAAAAAATTAGTTCTTTCGGGGAAAGCAATTTATTATGTCTTCTCTCATTGAGCATATAAGAAAGGGAAGAAGTGCTGAATAATTTAGTGAGCAAATGTAGATAACCTGTGACTTGAGTAATGCACAGTATTTCCTATTCCTCAATACGAAGAGAAACCTTAGGATGGATCAAATACAAAACGTAAAAAATCAATTCTTCCAATCATTAGGGAGATGAAAATGCAACCCTGAGCTCCTGGGATATAAAATAGGGCAAGGCCCACCCAGGTAACCTCAAGTGTCTGACGAGAGAGAAAGAATTTTACAATAAAAAGGGATACGAAATTTTCATTATTGCACAGGCCTTGCAATGAAGAAGTAAAGGTCTTTTATTTGGTATAAATTTCTGTTTAGAAGTCCGAAGATTTCCTAGATAATTCATATTCGCTTGAAGCCTATTAGCAGCAGTTACTACAAGAACGATATCTGGTCATATTAAACAGTAAATTGCAAAATTCTTTGGGTACCATGAAATATCACTAGTTTTAAATGGCAGATAAAAACGGTATAAAAAGATATAATCATATTTCCAACAAACACGAAGATTTCTTGAAGAAAACACACTAAAAATCTTGCTGTTAACAGAAGCAAAATTCATATAAGCCAAGAAATGGGAAGATCTTTAATAACTATTCAAGAACCAAAACTTAATAATTAGTAAAAAATAAAAGTCAGACTCTTATTCCATTTTTCTTCACGTTATTACCCAGATAAGTCATATCAAACTGGTATCAATTACAAAATCCCCCAACTTTTGCATATAACATTATTATTATTATTATTATTGTTGTTGTTGTTGGAAATTGATGAGAAACATCATTGCTAAAAGATTATAAAAGAATTGATAAAAACGAATTGAGTCCACAAAAGTAGGCTACTGCAAGAACTCTTAAACTTACTCAAAAGTGATAATTATCAACCACCACCAAATCTACCCAACCATCCTAATTAAGCCTTTACCCGGGAGTTAATGAAGATTTAAGGAAATTTATGATAAATTCCTGAAAATAGTCTAGTCTGATACATACCGAGATATCGCAACTTCTCTCATGAGGAAAGGTAATGAGTTTTAGGGGAAGCTCATTATGACTCCATTAAGAAAGGTTTTAATTTTAGAGCAATTTTTTTTTTTAAGGTGGAGGAGGAGTTGGTCGTGATTGGCCCTTACTAAAAAAATTCAAAATATGTAAAAGTTCGGTCTTGTAAATGGTGCGGCAAAAACAGTTTACAAGAGTTGTCAGCAGTGGATTAGGAAACACGTGAGAAATTGGAGAATTCCTTTCTTATAAACCCGAAGAACATGTATTCATTAAGCCGGTCTTTTCTCAACTCCACAACGCCCACATACTACTCATTTCTTAGCTTATCAGGTGAATTCTCTCTCTCTCTCTCTCTCTCTCTCTCTCTCTCTCTCTCTCTCTCTCTCTCTCTCTCTCTCTCTGGGGCGACCTCTCTACGACACGTCATTGAAGAATCAGTTTTTAATCAAATTATCAGAAAAGGTCAAGGGCCACAGGACAACCCCCAAAATATTTTCGAGGGTACAACGGGCCATCTTAGTTCACTCAATATAAATATTCATGGTCTCCCAGGTACAAATTCAAGGACATTTTTTTATGCTATTTAAGGGATACGGAAAATCACCATTACTGGCCCCGCCACCTTGGAAAAAAAGTTTCAGTCGCAAGTATTTAAGGAAGATTTTTTTTTTTTTTTGCAAAGGTAACCATATTCAAAAGGATTTGGCGATGCTACGGTTAAAGACTTCACGTACTGGATTCTACTGAATACACTTTGCTCTATCGACCAGAGATATGCCAAGTGTAAGTTCCCTGAAACTTGCATCTTCGCGCAAGATGTTATAGAGTAGTTAAAACTAAAATCGACAAGTGCAAAGCAAAACAAAATTGGTTATAAATCATATTATTAGTTACTTAAAAGTACTGCAGCAAGACAATTGCATTTTGGAAATGAGATCGAGATGTAAATAAAGTCAGGTTTTTAGTTTACTGTAATCAACTATCAAGATTACACAAAAGCCTTCAGCAGGGTAGATCAGCCCCCCCACACACACACACACACACACACAGAGAGACTCAGTCCAGCTTATCTCCCTTCTGAGAGATTCTGAAAGCAAATGACTGCATCAAAATAGCTCCTCTGCAATTTTATTTTCCTTTTCTACTGCACTGTGAAATCGAGAGATGCAGATGTTCGCCCAGGTGTCTGCAGGTAATTGCAGAACCGAAGGATAATTTCATTTTGACGAATATCAATTGTTCCTTCATTATTCTTGACTGAATTTGAAGTCATTCCGGCCACAAACTATCTCTGATTGCCATCAATCTTGCAACAATAGCACAATTGCATTGATTAGAATATCTAACCGGGACGGATAGCGACCAGTCAACCCTCCCAGAGAGAGAGAGAGAGAGAGAGAGAGAGAGAGAGAGAGAGAGAGAGAGAGAGAAAGCGAGTAAGAGAGACTGGGGGGAGAAAGAGAGAGCGAGCAAGAGAGAGAGGGAAAGAGAGCTAACAAGAGAGAGCGAGCGAGCAAGATAAACAGATAACGAGCAAGAGAGAGAGAGAGAGAGAGAGAGAGAGAGAGAGAGAGAGAAAGGAAAGTCCATCAAGCATTCCAGCCCATTAAGACTTCAAGCATCATATCCACAATAAATTTGACTCGCTATCTCGAACACCACGCCATTGCAGGATGACACAAGTCGATATGCCAAACAAGACATATAAAATAAAATCGGAATGATGTTCGCATTCGTTACAACTGCCAAGGGCTTCTAATAATTATTCCCACTGTAAATCAGGTCCAATTTTTGGGCTGACGCGGCTTAGTCCAAATGACGTTGGGAAATATTCATATATATATATATATATATATATATATATATATATATATATATATATATATATATATATATATATATATATATATATATATATCGCTGGCAATCAGATCTCTCTTCATCACAGAGTAGTTTGAGCGTTACACACGGAAAACTCATCTGACACTCTGCCTGGCAAGGAATGTCATTTAATAGAAAATAAAATAACTGACAATTTCTGAGGCGATAAAATCTTTGTCGTCGTTATCATTGCGAGTAAGAATAATTGTGAACTTCAATGTCTCCTGCCAACGGCTCTCCAAATAGATTGGCAGTTCACTTTATTGCTTTTGATATCGGTATCACTATGTACAAGAGCTCAAGTTAGGAAGGAGAGAGAGAGAGAGAGAGAGAGAGAGAGAGAGAGAGAGAGAGAGAGAGAGAGAGAGAGAGGGGGCTAAATTTAGGAGAGAGAGAGAGAGAGAGAGAGAGAGAGAGAGAGGGGGAGAGAGAGAGAGAGAGAGAGAGAGAGAGAGTTAAGAGCTCAAGTTAGGAAGGAGAGAGAGAGAGAGAGTAATGTAGAGCTAAACTTAGGAAGAGAGAGAGAGAGAGAGAGAGAGAGAGAGAGAGAGAGAGAGAGAGAGAGAGAGAGAGAGATTCTTGTATTGATTTCCTCCAAGCTCGAAGTTTGGACATCCCTATCACTTTATGGCCTACTGCCAGCACGGGCTCTTGCCTATACCAGGAACTACGTATTATTTTAATGGCAAAACAGTTTATGCAGAAGTATAAAACAATTTTGGAGCACTATATTAGTATTTGGTACACTATATAAGTATCTGATACACTATAAAAATATTTTGTAATATATTTAAGTATCCGGTACACAATATAAGTATTTGGTAAAATACGTATGTAACGCAACTCTCAAGTTAACGAATACTATTCTTGGTATAAATTTGCTGCTTAAGGTAGTTGAGTTTGGTTCATTCCAAGAGTCAAATGACTTGCTTTGTCAAAACAAAGAAAAGGACTAATCCCTTATTCTCTGACAAGAAATGGCGGCCTTGATTACATGGTTTCATTTATGATTGACGGGATATATTACTCTGTGATGGACTCATTCATTCATAGAACAGAAAATCTTTCAGAGAACAAATGTGGAGAAAAGTAATAAGACAATCAAGGTTTTTATAAAAGAGAGAGAGAGAGAGAGAGAGAGAGAGAGAGAGAGAGAGAGAGAGAGAGAGAGAGAGAGAGAGAGAGAGACTTGATACTTTGTTGAAACAAGTCAATGATAAAACCACTATCGATAGAGAGAACTCAAAAAAAAAAAAATATTCGACACCGCCCAAAATGGAATGATATGGCTTGTGAATACGTACAAATAATCCCAACAATTTGCGTGACATATGCTTTATGATGACGGAATAGAATCTATATATATATATATATATATATATATATATATATATATATATATATATATATATATATATATATATATATATATCAACTGACTGCTTTATTTCTCCAAGAGTTCATGGTATACGTAATAATAATATAAAAAATTTCATACAAACTCATCCCACTGTTCGTAAAGTAAAATTCTTCTATTTTTTTCGAAATTCATTACGATTCTTATGTGTGTATGTATGTATATATATATATATATATATATATATATATATATATATATATATATATATATATATATATATATATATATATATCTTGACTTTAGTTATATGAAAGCTGCTCAGGGTCTGTACTGATGAAACCACCCACTTCTGACCTAAGGCCTTCAGCAAGCAAGAACTTCAAGCTCCAATATCCATTATAAACCTTGAAATGGGTTCGTCCCCAGAAGCTTTCATCCAAGCAATTAGAACAAATTTCGTAAGTACCAGATTTCATTGCCTCCTGAAATAGATTCAGTGCCAGTAATAGGTTTATTAACCCCTGAAATCTTGATTTCCTTAATGAAGTTTACATGGAATTAAAATTACCTAATTCTTTGCTTCTTTAGAGAAAATAAATTGGGAATGCAAATGTATTTCATGTACCCTCCATATTTTCTCTTTCCAAATCATTTAACTCTGAGACACTACAAACTGTACTAATCCTTGAGAAACATTAAGGTTTATATTTATAAAAAAAATCTGTTTTACGTTCATTATTCCTATTAACAAGGATTTTACTTCAGAGAGAGAGAGAGAGAGAGAGAGAGAGAGAGAGAGAGAGAGAGAGAGAGAGAGAGAGAGAGAGGTAATTACAAATAACCGCTCGGATATCAGCACAAGTTACACATAGGTAAGGTCACTACTGACTGTGGGAAAATCGGAAGCGGCACAAACACTTGCCTTCAAGCACTCCCCAGCGGGATACAAGCGAAAACACAATTTGATAATGACAGTTATTGCATTTCAGAAGATGCTTTTTATAGGGGACCTTCCTGATGTACCTCGAAATGAGACTCCATTTAGAAGAGCTAATGACATGAAGCTATGGGAAGTCTTGTTATTGTATAAGTTATTTTTATCTCATGATTTATTGATATGTTAATTTTTTCTTCTCTGATAACTGACCTCTTCTTTCTGTATTTTATATTGCCTTCTGTTCCTTCTTTCAAATGAATACCATATTCTTAGGAGGCTTGAATTTCAAGTCTATGGCCTCTTGGGTTTGTTCCGTATGAATAGGGTTCACCTTCTGAATAATAATAATAATAATAATAATAATAATAATAATAATAAATAATAATAATAATAATAATAATAATAATAATAATAATAACTGTATGCTTTAGGAGTCATCTCTCTCTCTCTCTCTCTCTCTCTCTCTCTCTCTCTCTCTCTCTCTCTCTCTCTCTCTCACGAGTACATTCAATATGTGCCTGAGGCATTTGATTTTATGGAATTTGGACTGTCAAGCCAAGCACTGGACCACTTTCGGCCATCCAGCAGCGTCTGAGATAGTGAAAACAAGCTAGAGTGGTTGGACAGCATAGAGATTCGGGAATTAAAGGAGATAAAGTACAATGATCAAAAAGTGGAACTGGGAGAAGACAGGGTAACAGAGAGGCTGGACAGCAAGACTGAATAAAGGAACAGGGAATGGAGGTCAAATTAAAAGCTAAACAATAGACGCAGGCTGAGGCCGAAGGGACGTTTAGAACGCCTACAGTGGACCACGTTGAGGTGCAATGACGGCAACACGGCACTACGGTGTATATACCTTGGACGTGAGCACTCGCCAAAAAAAAATGGCCCAAATGGATTCCACTTATGCCTCTAGGCTGTGATATCAAGCTAAAAAAAAAAAAAAGATATAATAAATTCTCTGAGAACTCCCTGGTTATGGCTTAACACTGCAGTACCAAGTCGAAAAGAGACCCATCAAATCTCTCAGCGGAGTCTCTTGGAGTGAAAAGCTTCACGCGAAGACCAGGCCAACTTGCCCACACAAATCCCCGTCATTACAGATTACGGGCGTGAAAGAACAACACCTGTGGGCGTCCATTTCGCTATCGATTATGACTGAAAAAGAAGACGCGGAAAAAATTAAGAGGTTTAAGAATCGCCATCATTCCGCCATAAGTGACGCTTACACCTCATCTGACGGCCCGTTATAGGCCAAGTGCAAGAATGTCTCCCAATTATATTCGGTGAAAAGGAGAGAGAGAGAGAGAGAGAGAGAGAGAGAGAGAGAGAGAGAGAGAGAGAGAGAGAGAGAGAATCAGCTTCTAGTATACTAATCTTTTCCCATAAAGGGAGAGAAAAAAGCTCCGGATTTGTGACATCGAGTAAAACAGAAACCACTTCATAATTTTCTTACTCGAGACCGTAAAAGGAGAAAAAGCACCTATTGTCGTTACTGCCAATTCTGGTTTGGGAAGTAAAGAAAAAATCGAACTTGAAATATGTCTACTTGATGACAAAAATTTAGTTTGATGGCTAGAGAGAGAGAGAGAGAGAGAGAGAGAGAGAGAGAGAGAGAGAGAGAGAGAGAGAGGTGAATGATTAATGGCGAATATCACATGTCCAAGTTATAAAGGGTTCCAAGTGCAAGTCAAAATTATACTAATATATTGATAAGTTAAATTTACTTTAATGACATTACGAGATCAATGTGTTAGATAACTCTGAAAAGATTTAGTAGTCTCGTATTCATTCTTTCAGTCCTTGAGGTTTCATTAGTTTTAAAAAACAAATTTGTACCGACAGTGTAAATAGGGTTGATTCTTGGTTGATTCCAAGAAATACCATTAATTTTTCTCGAGTTAAATTGTTACATCAACTATTTTTTCTTTTCTTTGTAATTTGTTTATCAGCGTTATAATCAGACGCAGCTTTCTGACGTGTAACAAAATTTATTAGTAGGATGATAAATACAGCCAATAAAATTTTGAGATATTCTCTCGCCAATATTTTCCATAAATTACAGAAAATATCAGCGACCCCCCCCCCTTATTACTAATCGATTCTTATAAAGGAAACATGAGTTATTACTTTCATATATAAAAGAAAAATAATTAAAGCTCGTACATACATTGCTTCATCTACCATTCTTACCTAAATAAACTACACCTCTTAGAGATCATCAATACTCTTACATACAATCTCTTGCAAATACATTACCTTCCTATTGCCTCTCTTACCTCAGTAAATTACATCTCTTTAAGATAATTATTAACATTCAAACACACATTCTCTCGCACAAATACAATACTTGCCCTTTACCAACCTTGCGTCCATAAACTACATCTCGAAAAGATGATAAACTTTCCAGGTCTACAAATAAGTAAAACTCTTGTAAACAAAACTAGTAATCCCCCGTCAGATCAGCTCGACTCTACCTCCAAGGGCCGAACGAACTTCGGGGCAAAATTCGAATTGCCTCCAAAACAAAAACAAGAATTGGAACGCTTAGCTGGAGTACCGGTTTGGTTCATAGTCGGTGCCAAAATCCAAAGTGGTCTGAGAGCAGGTTTCGCTTGCGTTCAAGCCGATGGTTAAATGTTCTCGATCCGTAATCTTCGGGGGAGAGAAAGCCTATTTTTCTCTTTTATCCCTGAGGGGAGAGTTCGATCTAGCATAAAAACTCCCACGTATTTTTTTTTTTTTTTTACTTTTCGTTTAGTTTTTAAAAAGCTATCTCACACGCTGGTTAAGAACTGTTAAGTTATGAATTTAAATCAAGGAGGAGTCGAAGACCCTGATTATAGTCTTGTGGGTATCATGATGGGGGGGGGGGAGAGTGAGTTATTTGTAACTCATTTTCCATCTTCTCACGAGGCGTTGACCTCAATTTCCCCTCCATTATGCCATGAGCGCGTCAGTTATCCACTCTCATTTAATGAGGTAAAATATTGTTTGCTTTATGATACGTCCGAAGGGGAATACAACCTCATACTTACCTCGTAACTGTAATAGCCACAATGCCCAAGTGCCCTCTTAACTTCATGCTTTGGATAAGCTTGTCATTACGAAGCCTGAGATCTAAACAAATAAAAGAGTCAAATGAAGAAATTCTGCCTCCAGAGTTTTGTGGATAACTTTACCTCTTTCCAATATTCCAAATGTTGGTTCGGGTCTCGCCTGGCGTCAAAATTTAATCATTTGGCTCTTTGTTAGAATCTCAGGCTTCGTAGTGACAAACGTATCCAGAAAGTGAGACAAAATCGAGACGTTAAGAGGGTCATTGTGGATAATGCAATTATATAAGTATAGGGTTAAAATGTGACCAGCAGATTCTAAATATATCTAGACAAAAAAAAAATCTGTTTTTTCTTTAAATCTTCATCTGAAAACCTTTATAGACGGTTAACAGACTATAAATCAAAGGGGGCTCCAGGGCGAAGTCGGCTGGCAGAGAGAGAACGTTATAGGAAAAGGTGATAAATAATAAATAGATATGAGGGGATGGAAAGTAAACCGATACACCTGAATTCAGAAGACGTCAGTAGAAAGCAGGAAAAAATTTGCTCCTCGCTTCAACATTTCGAGTTCAGAAGATTCCACATCTACGCTAGGCAATTTATTCCCAATTTTAGTTACAGCCAAAAATAAAGCTTCAAGCAAAATGAGTAGGATTAAACATGTTAGAAATGTCTCTATTTGACTCTTAAGACCCCTGGACGAAAGGTTCCTCTCGGGAGAAGGAAAAGATTTAGTTGATTAAGAGAGAAGCACAAAGAGAGCAAAATCTCAGTCACATCTTCCAGCAGCCCCAAAAGGCGTCGAATGACCGGCCGGACACGCTGACCGGCGAACAGACAAGTCCAGCCGACAAACAGCAACGTCACTGCTTTCGTGTCACAGTGCAGCATATTCTCATGAGAAAGGAGAGAATGAATCTCTCTCTCTCTCTCTCTCTCTCTCTCTCTCTCTCTCTCTCTCTCTCTCTCTCTCTCTCTCTCTCTCATACTCGTTTTGAGTAAGTAGGTAATTCATAAAATCTGCATTTTCTCATCAAACAATGAAACGTAACTTTTCATATACATATATACATACATATACATATATATCAATATATACATACATATATAATAAATATAAATATATACATATATATAATATAAATATAAATATATATATATATATATATATATATATTTATATTTATATTCATATTTATATATATACATAAACATATATAAATATGTGTATATATAACATATATATATATACACAAATATATTAATCTATATATGTATATACACGTAATATATATATGTACAGTATATAAAGGTACATATAAGTGTGTACATAATATATGTGTGTGCGCGCGTGTAAGAAGTTAGAGGTTCTAGATTTTTTAAGGGCACAGCAAGAAATGCCAAAATAAGCATATCTGCACCTCCTGAAACTGTTTCTGATTTCTATGCAATGAAATACAGAAAAACCAACGTTATCCTTATAATAATGTGATTTGAGAAATGTTTTAATGGGTGAGGAATTTGGAGGTAATTAGGCGTGTCTCAAATGATAACAGGATGTTTACGCCAGGTGTTATGAAAATTTTTCGCATTCAAAGCGGTAATGACTTTCATTTACGAGAATAAAGATTGCACTGGTGATTGAATATTACATTGACGCTTTGCTGCGCGTTAATGACAGACTAAATTAGGCTTTATAAAGAATAAATGACTTGGGGAAAAACTCATCCTTTAAGAAATTTCTATCAAATATAACGGCGATAAATACTTTACCGTATTGGGGGGATTTAGACGATCTATAAAATAACGCTGGTTTAAGCAAATTTATACGATTTATGAGTATCCTGCCTGAAAAATATTCTGTCGAAAAATTTCGATAATTAAAGAGAGAGAGAGAGAGAGAGAGAGAGAGAGAGAGAGGTCTGGTAACCCCGTTGATAGTCGTATATTTTTAACTCGCAAAACGCCAAAGGTAGACAAGCAAAGATTAATATATTTGCCAGTCAATCATCAGACTGCAATAGCCAGTGGTGGTTATTTCCGAGAGTAGCACCGCGCCAGCAACTTCGGGAAGGGCCGAAGCAAACTTAAATAAAATAATATTCTTCCTTGTTCGATGTCATGTTAAGCCATTATGTTTTCTATCCATTTGACTACAAATAAAATATTTTTTAAGAAGAAATCTGATGGATGTGCGATTATATTTTAACATACAACAGTCGAATTAGAAAACCGCAACAAAAAAATAATTGAGATTATATGAAATCGCCGTCAGTGTGCTCTACACAAACGTTAATCTCAGCTTCGTTATCACAACCTGTTTAGTAATTTTAAAAAAATAAAAATAAAGAACTTAAGCGAAAATTAATTAATTTATCATCGCAAAGCAATGCTTTACATGGGTCCAATTTGTTGCTCAATGGCAGGCATTCTTTTGAGATATCTGAAACTCCCAAATAAAAATTCGTAACATTTTTCGATGTATGCCGGGTCATGGAACATCACAATAGACTGGTGGCTGAGGTTAGCTTTATTCATTGGAATTTTGCCGTCAGCCCTCTCTCTCTCTCTCTCTCTCTCTCTCTCTCTCTCTCTCTCTCTCTCTCTCTCTCTCTCCCCCATTCTCTCTCTCTCTCTTAAAATATTGAAAGGCATAACAAAAGTAGGCAGTACCCTCTTCACACTAAACAAAAACCAGACGAGAAATCATGGATGAAAACTAGAACAGAAGAGATACAACACATCTCATTGTGGGAACTTCTTTACATACAAGATATGTGACACATGGAATAGACTGCCACCAGAAGTTGTAAACAGCAACAGCGTGGAAGAGTTTAAAAGAAAGCCAGGCAAAATCATTAGAACACTGCGAATGAACAGTAAAACCTGCCCCTAGAAATATGTGAGCACATGATGCTTCCTCGGACAGACTGATAAGTCTTTGCGACATCCTAATCCTTGTAACTCTCTCTCTCTCTCTCTCTCTCTCTCTCTCTCTCTCTCTCTCTCTCTCTCTCTCTCTCTCTCTCTATTTGTTTGACTGACATCAACTCCCAAGTATCTACACTGAGAAAGCTCATTTATAATCTATTTTATCAGTCGTACCAATCTAGTTTTTAATATTTATATGTATATATACATATATGTATACATATATGTGTATATCTATATGTATATATATATATGTGCATATATGTATACATATATACGTATATATATATATATATATATATATATATATATATATATATATATATATATATATATATATATATATATATATATATATATATATATATATACACATACACAGTAGATAGATATGTACATGTTTACTATGCACAGTGTGATAAAGTTCTTGCACGCGTTAACACTCCCAGATTCCCTGGAAGCCTCGCGAAGTGTGAGCAGGAAGTATCCAACCAGAGGGGAAAAAACGATTAGCATCGTCAGCAGGAATTTTCGCAGCCGCCGCCGAAGCCGAGTTCGTGTGAACGCTTGCCAAAGTAATCATCCCCATTGGCGAAGTGAATCGTTCATCATCTCTCGCGCTGCGACCGAAAGTAATTAACACCGATTTGGGTCGTAAAAAAAGCAATCAAACTCTTGATTCTAATTACCGACGAAATCTTCCGGACAATGGAAGGTGCAGGTGTGCTTGCTTGCTTGCTTGCTTGCTTCTCCAGCTGGACGTCGTCTCCGGCGCTTTCTAAGCAAGGGAAATGCCTTCGATATTTATGGTGCCATAAAATTAAGAGGCGCCTCCGCGCTCGGTGGAAGAGAGCCTTTCACCTTCAACTTTGTCACATGGGCAGGTTTTATTTATTTTTTTTACGTCTTCTGTAAGCGCTGCGTCCATGATTCCTGTCCCGTTTATTGGTTTTGCTGCGGGGGCCTGTTTTCGTGGACACACGAAAGTGAGGAAACGGCGAAAAAATCAGGTTTTCTTTTTACAGGACCTTGTCTAGTTTAATCATGTATATATATTTATACATGTATGTATATATATATATATATATATATATATATATATATATATATATATATATATATATATATATTAAATACATATATATTATATGTATATATGTGCATATAAATGCATATACATATATATATTTATGATTATATATATATATATATATATATATATATATATATATATATATATATATATATATATATATATATATATATATATATATATATACACATATCTCAGAACACAATCCCTTCGAATTAAGTAATTAAATAAAAATGTTATGTAAGGCTAAGCTACTGCATTCTATTCGAGGCCTTTATAAAAATTAATTCACCTGGAACACAGTAAAGGATACTGCGCACACAATCTGATACTCTTGTTAGTAAATTATATCTATAACAATCACAAAAATAAACTTTGACACCATACAGCGTGACACCATACTGCACCTCTCGCGTGAAAAAAAATTTGAACCCATTTCCCTAAATTTCATCTGTGTTCCTCAATCCAAAGAACATTGATTCAATAACCGAAGCATTTTCAAGATTTTATCTTTCACATTGAATCTTGAATAAAATTAATAATTAAAACTAGGATCTTAAAAGTTGAAAATTTATAGGTAACACTCACGTTTCCAGTACCTCCGTGAATCCTGAAAAAAAAATAACGTGAAGAATTAAAGCTCATTTCTTAGAATATTTAAAATACAGAAAATGAATCTACTTTCAGAAAATATAATTAACATCAAATAAAATCTGTATCTCTAAAACACAGCAAAATAGTCAATAAAAAGTCATGTATATTATTGGTATATTAAATATTAAAACTGCCTAACACAAAAATAATTCAGGTTACAAAATTTTGTGTGTCGAACCTTCAATAGAAATAATTACAGGTAGATTTAACAATAAGCTTTTAAAGGGTTCCTAGTCCCCTCACGAATAAAATTGCAAATATGTTTTAGGATCCAAATCTCAACAGGAACCATACCATATTGTCAAATGAACCACGCTTGATAAACTGAGACTCAGATTCATTAATATCTCTTATCAGTTTTTAGCTGTTCACAGATAACATCTACGTACCAGTGGTAAGACCATTAGCTTGCTCCCCAGATTTTCAGTTACACAAAACCATGTTTTTTTTTTTTTTTTGTAAATGTCCTTGTGATTTGTGTTGTTTACTAAAGATATCTACAGACGTTAATTATTGAGAAATTGTTTTTGTAAATTTCTAAAAACTTATCATTTTAGAGATATTTATTTGACATGCATAAATAGAGGCTATCTACAGACAGTCAGTCCTATAACCTATATGTATACATACAAAACTTGAAAGTGCAAACTAGCAAATGAATCTGCAACAGGTGCTTGAGAGTTCTCTTTTCCTTGTATAAAAAACTGCCCAAAACCTGAATGACTTATCCACACATATGTTCCTTGAATAACAGATTCCTAATTGAATCGTTTTTCTAATTGTCCTATGTACTAATTTTCTCTCTACAAAAACAAATTTAAATTCTACCAACGCTAAAAAGATACTGACAGTCTTCATATCGCCTGCGTATTGTGTCTAATCTGTCAGTACTTTCTATTTCCTCAAATGACAACATAAACCAAATTGTCAGTGTCTATAAATATTGCTGACTATGACTTCAATAGTCAATAAACATTGGCCCCCCCGACAAGTATTTTTGTACACAAGACTTTGGCGTTAGTTGCAAATCGGCAATAAAACATTTCTATTTGCGTAAGTTAACCAGAAAAACGGGATCTGCATAAAGTACCATTATATTATTTTTTCTTTCAATATTTATACGAATATATACTCATTAAAGAAGCGACAATATAGAGATTCTGGGAAAGTATTTCAGGAAAAATCAAATAAGATTTGCACAAACACAATGCGAAGGGGATAAAACATTCAGGATTTACTTCCTAATATTTCCTAAGAAAACTGAAATCACTATCAATGTATGAATATTTTTATAATGGAAAAATTTAGAACTAAACAGAAAGTGAAGGTGCTTTTACAGCTTAATTTCTTACATACTGCTGTGAAATCCCCTGCCACTGGAAGACTTAAAATTATGATGGAAATCTGGCATCATGAGAGATAATTCTACTCTCAAGAAATTGGATATTGTGATCATGGAGATTTGATCGATTTATGAAATTTAGGCTGTCAAACAAATCGCTGGGGCACTTCGGTCATTCAATTCAGCGCTTAATACAGCAAAAATAAAGAGTTAGAGTGGTTGGATAGCAAGACAGAGTTCTCCAGAAAATAAAGTAGTAGTACGACGATTTATAGGTGGAACTGGGAGAACATTCCACTGTTACAATTAGAAGTAAAGGTTAAAGGGCTTGGACAAGCAGATCGAATTAAGAAAAATGGAGTTAATTAAAAGGCTAAAATGTTAAGTGCAGCTAAAAGCTGAAGGGATGCTGCAAACGCCCTTCAGTAATGCCTACAGCGCTACCCCGCTACGACTATCATTGAAATGACCAATTTTAACACATTTCTCAATTTTTTCAATCACTCTACTTAACTTCAAAGTTGAAGTATGATTGAAAAGTCGTGTTATTTTTCAAGGCACTCTACTCAACTTCAAAGTTGAAGTATAATTGAAAAGTGGTGTTAGAAAGATATATTGTAGATGACCCACTTACCATGAATTTTTTTTTTATAGGCGATAAGGTTAATTATTCATCATTTATTTTTGGATATTCTTATGAATCTACATTTACTTTACAGGGAAATCTACAAATCAGATAGGGCAGAAGTTTCAGGAAAGGAAAACTTTTTTTTTAAACTTTCTCTTCCTTGGATATTAAGAAAAATCAGCATTTGTTATTTCTTGAAGATCCACAACTGTCAGACTGTATTATCGGCAAAGGTTAAAAGTTTGTTTAATGTTTACAGTTTTTAACTTTTGCCAGTAATAAAATTTATTGATATAAATTTAATCTTCAGTGTGATATTTTTAGCAATGAGCATTTATTCAAAACCCAATAGAATATATGGAAAAAAGTAGCAGATAGAAAAATATTTATATGAAAAATTACCATTTTCAAATGGATGTTTTATGGAGTCTCAACTCGTTTCAAAAAGAAAGATAAAAAAAAAAACAATGGAACGGTGGTTCCAGGAAAGATGCGTACGTATCAAAATCATTATTTTTTCCATATTTTGAGTCAAAGCTCATTTACATAAGGAAAACGATGCAAAATGGAAAAAAAAAAAATAGAACGACGAAAATTGACACAATCAAATCAGAACGAAAAATATGATGGAAAATTGACTTCCAGGAAAAAAAATTAATAAAAAAGTATCTGTCCAGTGACGGGACTGACTAGAGCATTAGAATACAATAGACTCAATCAGGATTACAATGTTCTGAACGTCAGGCCTTGTCAGTGAAGTCAGCAATGTCAGGAATGTCAAGAGGCTGTCTTGGATGTCAGCTAGGGCAAACATTGGAAGAGTTCTTAAGATGAGGTCAAGTAACTGTTGGGGTATTGTTGCTATATTTCCATGAAAGGGTAAAAGATTTTAAGTGTATTTGGTTTTGTGTGTATATATATATATATAATGCATTTATAAAACAATTACATACTAGAAAGTGCATACTAGCATGACAATAATCCTATCTCAGTCTCTCTCTCACACTGTTTTTTCCTTGTTTGCCCTCTAAAAATTTTAAAGGACACTAAATCCTTATCACTACTATACTGCAAACACTGTCCTATACAAGGGCGAACGAAAAAGAAAGATATGGAAAGAATTTCTCTTTCTCATTTTGCATGCAATCCCACCTGAAGTTTGAAGGACAACGCGGGCGATAAGATATTCCAATGCCTGGAAAAATGTAAGCTCGAAATGTGACTATTCCTTGGGTCACTGAATTTTTCCCTTATCATAGACCGGTTTTTAATGAAAAGTCAGCCATTATAAAGACTCTTCTTTTCACTGGTGCTTCTGTGACAAGATATTTTTATTCCTTTCAACTATACTTTTTTTCTATATAGTGGTATGGACTTAATTATTTCTTAACAGACCAATATTATCTCTCATAGTTTTTCCTTTGAATCAGTCAGTTATGTTCAACCTCTCAGGCCAGGGTATTTTTTTCCTGTTGTGGTATGAACTAATTTATTTCTTATAACCCAATAATCATCTCACAGCCTTTCCTTTATATCAGTAAGTGATGTTCATGCTTCAAGCGTAACTCATGCCGAGTTAAGGCGTTTCATTGTTATATTTTATTTGATTTAAATATTTAGATGGAAATAATTTTCTTACTATACTTGGAAGAGTCTACCAAAGCGGACGTATGCATTCTTTTTGAGGAAATTCACTAAACTGTCTCTCTCATTGGCCTTCTTTGCTTTGTTTTTATTTAAACCAATATTTCATCATTTTTAGCAGCATTGTCACATCAAGCACGTCCCACAGAGGGTTGGATACTCTGAATAATACAGCAAACCTAAATGGAAGGAAATTTTGTAACCTTATATCTGATGATGAAATCTGTATCTCTCTCGTCTGAAAGCAATCGTTGCAAGACTCGAGATGATCATTCGAAAACCTCTGTTACTGCTAATTTTCGTTGCTATTATTATTATTATTATTATTATTATTATTATTATTATTATTATTATTATTATTATTATTATTATTATTATTATTATTTAGAACACGAACACTATTCAAATGGAACAGGCCTACAGGGGCCATTGATCAGAAATTTAAGCTTCCAACGAATATGGCGTTCATTTGAAAGAAGTAACAGAAGGTAACAGAAGGTAATAGGCAATACAGAAAGAAGAGATCGTTTATTACAATAAACAAAATTATACCTCATGATAAACACGGGTTATTTCGTGTGAACTCAGATATGTAAAACGACCTCTGTTCTCTCCCAGTTTCCCGATTCATTTTACAGGCTTCTGTCATCGGACATAATGCGATTTGTCATGACACATCGAACGACCGAGTTGTCGCTATTAGCGACAGATACCCTAGTCGGGTGGCCACTCAGGTGAGACGATATTGACAGGAAACGATGCGGTGTTGTGTTTAGCCAGCCGGCTGTTTGAAAAATAATTTCAAAGGTTTTTTTTAGTTTTCTGTAAAAGAAAACTATTGAGGCGGCTTTTTGTCTGTCAGTCCGTCCGTCAGATCTTAAAAACTTTTGAGGCTAGAGGGCTGTAAGTTGGTACGTTGATCATCATCCTCCAATCATCAAACATTACAAATTGCAGCCCTCTAGCCTCATTAGTTTTTATTTTCTTTAAGGTTAAAGTTAGCCATGATTGTGCTTCTGGCACCGCTATAGGT
>NC_089768.1:36712500-36720000 GCF_040412425.1 Macrobrachium rosenbergii
TTAACCTTTCCTGAGATATATGTATCCTAAAAGACTGCATATTTAGCCCATCGATTTTAGGTGGTCTGAAATTTTGCGTACAGTAGGTCAGGATCTTTACCCTATGCCTTTGCACGGACTTAATAATCTGAAAATAGTCACCTTGCTCTAAAACAACTCTTTTTCAGCCTAAGTCAAACACTGAAAGCTCCCGTTATCTATTATGCCTGAAATTTAATTTTAAGTATTAATTCCCAGCCTGTGATTGCTTCCCAAGTAAACGCACTTTATATGGTATGAGAGAGAGAGAGAGAGAGAGAGAGAGAGAGAGAGAGAGAGAGAGAGAGAGAGAGAGAGAGAGAGAGAGAGAGTTTCGACTTCAGTGCTAAAATCATGAAACGTTGTATAAAAATTTCTCAGTGGAAGCAATTATTTCTATATGTACCTATCGGCTGGCAACTTTCCACTTTCTATCGAACAGTCATCACTTCATTAACAATCCATTTTACATTTTACTCATAAAAATGACAATAAAATCTTTACTTTTGCCAAATTCATTGACCCCTCCCATGGGGGAATCAAATGTAAGCATAAGTACATTAAAAAAAAAAAAAATTCTATAACTTGGTCCACCCTAAGGGATATCACGTCCAGGGGTCAGACCAGTGAGAAAAATACACGCAATATGAGACGATGTACATTTATATATACGACATAGGAAATGTCAATGTGTATGTCTCTGGAGAATTAACAAGCACTTCTACTGGGCTATAAAGAAGGCTTAATGTCTGGCTACAGAAGAAACTCGTTGTACGGTAGATGGCCGTACTGCCATCTATCTCCTGTAGCACTGAACTTACTTAAGGCTTCCAATGTGGGTTTTATGAATTTGTTGAGGGCAATTCTCGTTTGGCAGTTTTGGAATTAAAACAACCGAGTTCCACGCAGAATTCGAAGTTTCTCTTTATCAAGTGAGCTCGTGATCAATTAAGGGAGGTTACGTAAAATAATAGCAGTTTGAAACTCAATCTGTGTTCTATATTTGTTAACTAGCCACCGATTTAGCATCGAATATAATACCATCTTGCAATGAGTGACGATGGCTACGTTTGCATTCAGCTAAGAAATTACATACATATGGAAGTATGTATATATAAATTAAATAAATAAATAAATAAATAAATAAATAAATAAATAAATAAATAAAAAAATACAAATAAATAAAAATAAAAATAAATAAAAACAAATTAAATAATTATATATATATATATGTATATATATACAGAGAGAGAGAGAGAGAGAGAGAGAGAGAGAGAGAGAGAGAGAGACTGCAACATTATGGTCACTCTCCAGTCCAGCCCCAACCCGGATGAAAGTCAGGGGAACGCTGACAGATGCTCAACATGGCAGTTTAGGATAAACCGTCGGTACTTATCATCCGCAAAACTCTGCCTAATCCGGAGGCTGGATACGACATATTCGGATACTGACGAATGTGACGTGTTGACCGAATCCAGGCTGGGGCTAGGGGTATGGGTTGGGAGAGGGAAAGTGGGTGGGGTTGAAGTTATCATACATGATGCAAGAGTTGTATCGAAGAAGCCCTTGACTTTTGGAAATCATGAACTGTTTTGATAAGGGATATGTTTACAAGACTGTGAAGACACTGGTTTTAAGGAACTATATGAATGCGTTTGAAGTGTGTGTGTGTGAGTAGAGAACCATTTAGGTTTACAAGGATTATGAACAGAGTACAAGTAAATTATTATACAATGCTAATCCAGGGGCTATACAAAGATACTTCCTATACCAATCGACGAAAAATCTTTGATAGTTACTAAATCTAATTCATGAAAATAAAACAAATTACGAATCAGTTTCTATATTAATCAACGAGAGCTCTCTTATAGGAAGTGAATCTAATTCATGAAAATAAAACCAATTACGAATTAATTTGTATATCACTCAACGAAAACCCTTATAGGTTTTGCATCTAATTCGTGAAAATAAAGCCAATCACGAATTGCTTCCTATATTTAATCAACGAAAGATCTTTTATATGTACAGAATGCAATTCATGAAAATAAAACTAATTACGAATTAATTTATTTATCAATCAACGACAAATCTTTTACAGGTAGTGAATCTAATTCATCAAAATAAAACCATTTACAAATGAATTTCTATATCAGTCAAAGAAAAATCTTTTACAGGGACAATCTAATTCGTGAAAATAAAACGTTACAAATGGATTTTTATATCAGTCAATTAAAAATCTGTCATAGATATAGAATCTAATTCATGAAAATTAAACCAATCACGAGTTATTTTCTATATCAAAGAAAAATCTATTATAGGTACTGAATCTAATTCATGAAAATAAAACCAATTACGAATGAATTTCTATATCAAAGAAAATTTTTTTTACAGGTAGCCTATTGAATCTAATTTATGACAATAAGACCAATTACGAATTAATTTCTATATAAAAAATTTATTATGGCTAATGAATCTAATTCATGAAAATAAAATCAATTACGAGTGAATTTCTATATTAAAGAAAAATCTATTATAGGTACTGAATCTAATTCATGAAAATAAAACCAATAACGAAATCATTTCTGTATCAAAGGAAAATCTTTTATCGGTACTGAATCTAATTTATGACAGTAAAACCAATTACAGTTAATTTCTATATCAACCAACGAAACATCTTTTATAGGTGGAGAATCAAACTCATGAAAACAAACCCAAAAACGAATGGTTTGTGAACCAAAGTGTTATTATATGGCAAGGAAATATATTTATCTTGGATATTTTAAAACTTTTGGCTTTCATTCTTGATCTGTTTAAAAATTCTACCATCCAAAGAACGGGATCGTCTTTACTATTTATTTCCTCTCGCTTCCTTCGTTTTGTTTTCACAAAGAATCTTACAATTCCTTTCAGTTTCTCTATTATCAAGTAATCGTAGGTATCATTGTTATCGCAGATGCAAAGCATAAAACTATCACAGTTTAAAGAGCCGTGACAAAACCCAGCAGCTTGATAATATTAAAAATGGAAGATGCCTTCAATTGAAAATGACCAACACACGTATAATCAATACTCCAGTTACAAGATTTTGCCACCCCCCTTCCCCATAGCCTACCCTGAACAACCCCTACAGTCCCCAACACCTAGAGCGCGAGATTCTTTCACCGATAAGAAAGATAAAATGCCATTATCGTTTCATCCCCCAGAGATTGTTCACTTGACTGCCGGCATTCGAGACGTATCGAAATAACGTCGGTTCTGGCCTTATCGTAGCCTTATCTTTCCTTTATCTGCAAACACAGGGTTTATCCCACACGACTCTGAGAGACGACGATGATGCAGCACATAGCACAGGTGAGAGGGTCAAATTGCGGAGGGAGGCAGAAATCGAAGTGGTTTTCGGGAAGAACCAATAAAGTTACGTCGATATCTCCATTGGTGCAACAGAGGTATTCTGAAGTGCCGTTGCAAAGGAGAGGTTTCTCGCTCCTGAATCTAAACTAGGGTTTCTGAGGAGCCGTTTTCAGGGCGGAGCCTCAACCCTGAACCTGAACTAGTGATCTTGAATGTGCCGTTGTAAAGGCAAAGCCTTATCCCTGAATCTGAAGTAGAGCTTATGATTCGCAGTTGTAAAAGCAAAGTCTCAACCCTAAACCTGAACTAGAGATTTCGATATGCCAAAGCAAGGGCGGAGCCTCAACCCTGAACCTGAACTAGAAGAAGCATTTGAATGATACAAGGTTACTCTTTGGGGTGCTTGTAAGATATATTATTATCATTGTTATTACTATTATTATGCAAAGGATAAAACGTGCAATGTTTTAAATAAATTGATCGCGCACATATAATAAACTTGATCGACAAAACATTTAGGATTTTATTTGCCTGTTTGTAAGAGATATTATTATTATTATTATTATTATTATTATTATTATTATTATTATTATTATTATTATTATTATTATGTAAATCACATACCAACATTTTTTAAATATTTGTGCATGTAAACATTGTAAGGCAGTTATACGCAAAAATCAGGATTCTACTCATTTTAATCCTATGATTGTTCTGACAATTTAGAAACGGCATTTTATTTTCAATATAAGTTCCCATTGCCTTAATTTATTATGAAGTTCTTAAGTAGAAAAATATTTTTTCACTGTATAAAACGAAGTTCTCAAGACGAGTAATTTCAAACCTCTCTGATCTTTCACTCCAAAACTAATTTTCCTGTATGCCGCTCGTAAAATAGGCTGTAGTTTAAGACACTTTATTCTAGTTAACAAATTATAATTGTGACACATCTACAAAGGAATAAAATCACGAGACATTTTCTTTAATGGAACTGCAACACCCAAACTTGTAATCGCAATCGCGAAAATGTTCGAGTATCTCAGGAGAAACTTTTGACGATACAATAACATCATGTAAATAATGGCGCCTATAGGCTATCTCTTAGGATAAGGCCCAACACACGAAACCCATTAGGTAATGGGATATTAGCATGAAAGTAATATAACCATTTTGATATTTTTGTAGCTCGCAACCGATACGAGCTATTCTCTATATGATTTTTTTTTTTTGGGGGGGCGCGGGCGTGGCCTCTCTACTTAAAATACTCATTTGCAATCAGAATAATACTCATTCGATATTCCAGTAGAGGTTTGGTATTAGGAAAACATATTCAGTATCTCGATAGCAGCATTCTGATGACAGAAGCCACTTGCAGCTCCTGATATCCAGTAGTAACCTGGCTGGTTAAGAGTCCTATCGCGAGAATGATAGGACCTCTTAGGCTGCCGTAATAATAATATCACGTGAAAGCCGGGAAGAATTGGGAACAGCAACTGGAATATACAGAAAATAAGGTAATGGTTGGGAGTATTTTGATGTATGGGCATGAGTCATGATACAGTACAATGACTTCGGACAATAAATTCTTAGCATTTGAAAATAAGGCGCTCAGAAAAATATTAGGAATTAATTGGAGGGATAGGATATCAAATAATAGAATTAGAGAAGTAACGGCGGTGCAACCGGTCGATGAGTATGTTAGATTCTAACGCTGGAAGTGGCTAGGCCATCTGTATGGAAGACAGGAATAGTACGAGATACGCCGGGGTGGGCTGCCCTTGGTTGAAGAGGTAGAGGTAGGCCAAAGGAAACCTGGTTAAGGACAATGAGGCGGGAAGCAGGAGAACAGTGTTGGGGAGATCTTGAAGAGTTAGCCCAGGACAGAATGTGGCGGCGTGAGTTCATCGAGGCCCTATGCATTGTTGGAGAGAGAGAGAGAGAGAGAGAGAGAGAGAGAGAGAGAGAGAGAGAGAGAGAGAGAGAGAGAGAGAGAGAGAGAGAGCACTTGCTGGCATAAGCTCAATGTAAAGCAAACCAACCTTCGAAGGTGCAACTTGTTGGAGAGAGAGAGAGAGAGAGTTGCGCACCTAGCGAATAATTTTTGTTGAAAAATCTTACCTTATCTATTTCCGGCACGCCCTAACCACCCCGGGCCAAATCAGCAGCTTTCCGTAAGTCCGCCGTATGGGATGTTGAGCTTAAATAGTACATGATGATTTCACGTTGATGAGTTTTTGCAATAACGTAAAAAAGAAAAAAGGAACATGCTGTCATGCTGTTCTGGTGAGCTAACAGTAACTGTTGAGTAGAGAAACTCTGGAGTAAAGGAAATCATTTTTAAATCTTAATTTTTTTAAATTTTTTTTGAAGAATCATGAGCGAACCGTTCTTACTTTATTGTCCCTTGACGAAACAGCCGAAATAAGCAATTTATTTTCCCTTCCCCCATTTTTTTTTTTTTTTTTTTTTGTTTTTTTGTAACAGCTTATGGTTTGACAGTCTTAATTTGTCGATCTCCTTCATTTCGAGGTCTGGTTATTATCAACTGATTAAATGGAGTTTTGCAAGATGTCCAATAGCCTATGATATTCAATTCAAATTTAATGCAATGTACGATAACCTGGAAACATGGCCTGCTTTCTTGTTCGTTTGACAGAATATTAAATTGTCAAAATTAATACCCCGAGTCTATTCATCAGTCACATTAATCCTGTAATTTGAAAAAAAGCTAATCCTGTAATTTGAAAAAAAGCTAATCCTGTAATTTGAAAAAAAGCTAATCCTGTAACTTGAAAAAAAAGCTATCATAGTTTTGTGTCGATGATACGAATCTGTTAAGTTCAAAAAAAAAAAAATATTTAGGCCAAAATGGAACGCCAGTGTATTAATGTAAACATTTTTTTGCTCGGTTATATTCTTAGATAAAGGCAACTTTATTCACCTTAGTCACGTTGCTGTAGTTTAGACTGAGCTGGCCTTATGCCAACACGGACTGTTACTCCAGAATTGGCCAGTCACAAAACCCACTCCTGGCCAAATTTTCATCGCGTAATCCTGCTTATGTAGAGTTAAATAAACAAACAAACGTAACCACCTGGCTGGTAATGTCAACTATCTTTAGTGAGATCCCACCAAAAATGGTTAGAAAGAAGTTAAATATATAAACCACTAATCGAGAAGGAAGTCGAATTTTTCTTCAATCAGTCCTAAAAAAGTTGTACTTATTTATTTCATTCTGGCCTTCGTGATACACACACACAAAAAAATTCATTTTTCTTTAAGGAAGAAACTCTGTAAGCATGCAATTGTATTTATTGTCACGAGGTTAACTAACAAGGAGCTTTCCACCTTCTCCAAGAACCCTTCCGTTCAAGAAAGACAGAAACTGTCCGTTATTAAACACTGGATAAACGACAGTCTAAGTCACTGATTCATTCTACTGCATTTTATCCTATCTATCAGGTCAAGCTAACAAGCTATCTTTCACTGCCAATCGCTTTCTCCCCCGGAAAAAAAAAATAAGTATCAATATAATAAATTTCCAGCGTCGCTGTCCGTACCAGTTCTGACGCCAGTGATTAATATTCAATCATTCAACCTCTCAGCTGGATGACTAGGCTTCTCTTAAACTACATTTTGTACTTGATTATTATTATTATTATTATTATTATTATTATTATTATTATTATTATTATTATTATTATGAACTCTATTCAGATGGAACACGCTCCACGGGGGTCACTGACTTGAAACTCAAGCTTCCCAAGAATATGGCGTTCATTTGAAAGAAATAACAGAAGGTAATAGGAAACACAGAAATAGGAGATCAAGTTTTAGATAAGAAAAAATTTAATTTATAAGTAGATAAAAATGTAAATAAATTATTAAAACATCGAGTGGTTATTCCGTTTTTTTTTCCGTTACCTCCACGTTCTTCTGAATCTCTCCCTCCTCCCGCCATTTCCATCATCGGATTTCTCCCTCCTTCCCTTCGCCTCTTCATGACTCAAAACCAACTTCACGCTCTACTAAGCACGGCTGCTCCTCGTATCCAGCCGTTCGCTCGACTTTTGAGTGAAACTAATACCGGCGATTCCCACACGAGCAGCACGCAAGAGGAATCAGGCAAAG
>NC_089768.1:36725000-36797500 GCF_040412425.1 Macrobrachium rosenbergii
ATTGAATTTCTGCGCGTTCGCTGGACTTCGGGCTGTTCCCATTTTCTGTGAATTTTCTATCAATTTTACGGATTCCCATTTTCTTTCAGTTTTACTCCTTGGTGAATGCAAACAATTTATTGTTCGAATGTTCAAAGTTCTTATGCCTTATCAGCGGGCACCCCCTGTAATCCAAGCTTTCCTTCTTGCCTGTCTGATTAATTTTGTGTGTGTGTGTGTGTGTGTGTATGCAAAAGTATGTTAATGCTTATTCATTGCTAAAAGCCCACACACCCAGGGAAGGGTCAGTGAAAAGGTCAAAGGTGAGGGATGAAACGTTGGGCCTTTCACGAGATACATCAGTCGAGACCTTTCAATAAATGCAATTTTATTCCCGGGGCCTTATCACTGACGGCTCATATGTAAGCCATTAACATTTGGATCACGCCTGCCATAGTGTGTCGAAAATATAAAGATTTGAATCACGCCTGTTATGGTGTGTTCAAAACAAAGAATTAAATCAAGCCTGTTATAGTGGGCCTAAAATAGAGATTCGAACCAAGCCTGTTATTGTGACAAAAATATAATTATTTGAATCACGCCTGTTACAGTGTGTCCAAAATATGAATATTTGAATCATGCTTGTTATAGTGTGTCCAAAATATGAGGATTTGAGTCACGTCTGTTGCGGTGTGTCCAAAACATAGACATTTGAATCACGCCTGTTATAGTGTGTCCAAAATATAAATTTTTGAATCACGCCTATAACGGTGTGTCCAAAATATTTAGATTTGAATCACGTCTGTTATAGTGTCCATAATATAGAGATTCGAATAACGCCTGTTACAGTGTGTCCACAACAAAGATTTGGCAACTTTGGAACAAAAACAAACCAGTCGAAATCTAGTATTCAACATCAACTTTCTATACAAAGAGGACATCGGTACGGAGACACAAACTGAAATGAAATAACAAAACCGCACGAATTCGTGTGAAGCAATCGGTAAGATTTCCCGAACGGGTGGCTGAGTAAACGCGACGCCAGTGTATATTTGGCAGCATAGCATGACCGGCCAAAAACAAGGGTGTCGATGGGCCGATAAGGCCCAAACACGTATGCATAGATAAGGCTAACGCGGTAACACCGGTTGTCAGGCTTATCATATGAGCACAGGCCAAGTTCTCCCGCAGTTGCAAATAGCGAACATGTAGTCAGCAAGCACTTGATTCCCCGCTGAATATCGATGCTCTGAGTTGCTGCGGGACGCTTTTGCTGATGATGTTCTGGACGTGGGCGTGCATATCTCGGACGCGGTAATAGAACATGTAAATAAAAGGAAATTGATACTTTTGCATATGCATGGATAGAAAGTCTGAGAATGAAAGCTCTGTAATCAATTTTTTTAAAGACAATATATATAATATATATGCATATATATATATATATATATATATATATATATATATATATATATATATATATATATATATATATATATATATATATATATATATATATAATGAATATACATAACGGATATATATGTGTGTGCGTGTGTATACACACGTTATAATATATAATATATATGCACATTATTATTATTATATATATGTACAGTATATATTTGTATATGTATATATGTATATATATACAGTATATAAAAATATATATATATATATATAAATATATATATATATAAAATATATATATATATATATATATATATATATATATATATACATATATATATATATAAGTTCTATCTCAAAATGTAGAAGAGATGACCATATGAGATATATTTTGACAACTGTCTCAATCAAAAATAACTTTAGTTGCAAAAGTTAGTTACCATTTCGACAAAACAAACAGGAGAGCAAATTTCCAGTAATAGTTAAACGAACGATCAGAAATATGTTACCACTAAATTTATATCATTTTAGAAAGTGGAATCTTGTCAAACTATGCCAGTTTTTGCAGCAGCCTTCGACTGTATAAGATTTTCGAGTGACATAAGATAGAACGTAAGGTGTCTCAGACAGAACAAAGTATCGTCAACTTTCCAGAATCGTTAGTTTCAACGTTGTCTATGTACACTGAGTCACAGAGTTGCCTGTGAACACTGAGCCTACAAATTTACATAGAGTTGAAGGTAGTTCTAGGTATCATCAACTTTCCTCAGTCATTAGGTTTAAGTTTTGCCATATGCACTGAAGCACTGGAGCATGGTGTCAAATTAGCAACTAGTAGAGTCAAAAATAGCGCCAAGTATCCATAACTATCAAAGTATTTAGGCTTAGTGCTCCTCACAAATACTGACTCTTGGTTCTGAAGCTTGGTATGGAATGCAAATTCCTGAGACTTATGCTAGTATTGCACCAGCCCCGGTTTTTTGCCATGCCCCTGGTTAGGTTAGGTTAGGTTGGGTTAATTAGGTTAGATTAAAACTTACAAGGTGATTGAGGTGTGGGAAACATAATGAGACTATTTTCAAGAAAATTCTAAGGTTGGTTTTTAAGATATGGCGTCCCGCTTTTTTTCAGGGAAAGGTCCCGGTGCTCTGTTACATCTCGCAAAGTAATAAGAACTAAGATCTTCTCGAAGTTCAATATTTTTCCCAGTAACAACGCTACTTGTAACCCGCTTTAATTCTATATAATAGAGATTTTATTTTTGTAAAACATGAATGGATGAACCAGCTGCATCTATAAAAAAATAAAGCGATCGAATAAACGAAATACACAAATGAGAATTATACACTAATGTAAAATAAGTTCTCCTTTTGGGGGATACCGATCGATAAACAGTAGGCCAATTTGGCTTTGATTTCAGGAATTTAAGCTGTCAGGCCAAGCACTGGATTCATATTCGGCCAATCAGAGCTTTACTCCAATTCAGAAAATTAACAACTACCCCACTTCAGAGGAGTAAGCTGTCAAGAGAACCTCTGCTGAATAAGTTATCGATAAGAGTTATCGATAGAGAAAATAGTTCCAAAATAACTCCACTTAGGATAATATTGACGGCTGAAAATTAGCTCAATTTTAGAATACAACAGATCCCCCAAAAAATAAAGATAAAAAAATATACTGGATTATTATTATTATTATTATTATTATTATTATTATTATTATTATTATTATTATTATTATTATTATTATTATTATTATTATTCTTGTAAAATTAGGAAAAAGACCTTCTTTAACACAGGTTTCGTGAAACAAAATGGCAGTTTCAACAGCATTTATTTTATATAGTTAACGAATTGAGCGTTTTCTATATAAAATAAATGCTGTTGAAACTGCCATTTATTGAACAAAACCTGTGTTATTATTATTATTATTATTATTATTATTATTATTATTATTATTATTATTATTATTATTATTATTATTCAGAAAATGAGCCCTATTCTTATGGAATAAGCCCACTGGGGCTACTGAGTTGAATTTCAAGCTTCCAAAGAATATGGTTCATTAGAAAGAAGTAACAAAGTTAACAGGAAATGCAGAATGAAAAGCTCATTTATTAGAAAAGAAAAAATCTAAATCAATAAACAGATAAAACGTAATTATTAAAATACAAGGAGAAGTGTTTTAGGGCAGATGCGTTGCATCTTCGAGTAAACTTTTGTGGTTCCAGTTTCTCAATGGAGAATATCGTTTCAGGAAGAACAGCAAACTCTATGAAGACTTCGAAATCTGATCCAGACCAGCCGACGGCGAGATGAAAAATGCGATAATTATTCGATGCCTCAATAAACGCGGGGCACTTGATGTCTTGATACATGATACCTATGTATCATCGCTACGGGTTTTAAGATTAATAATAAAACCTGTTCTCCAATATTCATGATAATCATATTGATGGTACAGTTGAGCTAGACGTATGCTGTTGGAGGAGGGACCTCTCTCTCTCTCTCTCTCTCTCTCTCTCTCTCTCTCTCTCTCTCTCTCAGTGGTACTGCTAATTTCTTAGTACTCATTTGGTTTGATTTGGTTTATGAAAGTTTGGTTTGATAACCTGACACTGGATGTCGTATATGATCCGATTTGATTTTTATGAAATTCAGTTCCTCATTGGACGGGTGGGTATCGTTCTCAGATAGCACTCTGCTGGTCCCGCGTTCGATTCTCCGACCGGCCAGTGAAGAATTAGAGGAATTTATTTCTGGTGACAGAAATTCATTTCTCGTCATAATGTGGTTCGGATTCCAAAATAGGCGGTAGGTCTCGTTGCTAGGTAACCAATTGGTTCTTAGCCACGTAAAATAAATCTAATCCTTCGGGCCAGCCCTAGGAGAGCTGTTAATCAGCTCAGTGGTCTGGTTAAACTAAGGTATACTTTTTTCATGAAATATAGGCTACAAAGCCAAGCGCTGGGTCTCTTTCGGCCGAAGAGGCGCTGCAAACACTCTTCAGTAATGCCTATAGCTGCGCCACGTGAGGTGGACTGACGGCGCTGCCCACCTATGGGGATTTCCTAAAGTGAAATTCTTCATTGTAATCATCTATGTCCCATCGTCTCTTTTCAATAAAAACAAAAAGAACTGAAGTTACCAGCAAGATAAATAAGTGCTATGATCTCGATGTAAAATCCCCCACCAAATGTGATTGTGTGTTTTTATTTCATTAAAATATCTCTTAAAAAGATTAACAACTAAATAGCCCTTCTCGGGCGCCCTTGGATCCTCTGGGAACGATCTTGCGAAAGACAAATGCACTGTTAAAGTTAATTTCTTACTTTCCCTTTTTTTAATCTCATTAACTCGTTACACGACTTGGAGTTCTTCTTGGCTAGAATTTCCTGGTCGAGAAATTCTGCGCAATTTCTTACCAAGGAAAATGCTTTTATATAATACGGTTGGACATTTACTGTGAAGAGTGTACCATGATTTTGTGTGTGTATGCACGCATGCATATATACACACACGTGTATATATGTTTGAAATGATAGTGAAACAGTACCGTCAGATATTATTTTACGGTGAAAAGTTTATTATGATTTACGTTTGTAATAGTATGTATGTATGTATACACATCCACACACACATATGTATATATACGAGTTTAGCCTCTAAAATAGGCAAATTCAAGAGTAGTTAAAAAGCTTTGTACTTTTTTAGGACTCTGTTATTATTATTATTATTATTATTATTATTATTATTATTATTATTATTATTATTATTATTATTCGCACAGAACCTTCCTTTTTTATAATATTCGTTCATGCATTTAAGTAACAAACTTCAACAGAATGTAAGGTTCATTTACAAACAGAAGGATACACGACAGTAAGACTTAGACACATGAAATTCGTGAGAATGCTGTCGATTTTTATTTATTGGCTTTGAGAATAACGCACACTTCTCACTGATACATTATATATACCAACAGGAAATGCTGTCAGAAGGGAAGAGAGCTCAGGCGAAGACAAGTTTAATCTATCTTTATTTATTAATTTATTTTTTTTCTAATAACTGATCTCTTCTTTCTGTATTTAGGATTACCTTCAGTTACTTCTTTCAAATGAATGGTACCGTACTCTTTGGAAGCTTGAAATAATAATAATAATAATAATAATAATAATAATAATAATAATAATAATAATAATAATAATAATAATAATAATAATAATAATGAAACAAAACTTTGAATCTTTGGCAATTCAACAGAAAAGCTCCGCATGGCGCCGTGTTTGGTATCAGCCCCTCGGGGATGAGCATGAAAACGAATGAAAGAAGGTAAATTTCTCAAATTATCTCGGAAAATTCCTCAGATTATCTCGGCAAATTCCTCAGATTATCTCGGCAAATTCCTCAGATTATCTCGGCAAATTCCTCAGATTATCTCAGCAAATTCCTCAGATTATCTCGGCAAATTCCTCAGATTATCTCGGCAGATTCCTCAGATTATATACACCATTTTCTAAATTGTTCAGTCAAACATTTTTCATCAATGAACGATATCTCCATGAGAAGCTCTTCTGTAGAATTACAAAATCATTGTTTAATGTAACTCTGACCTTCACCAAAGGTGCCTGTGACGTATAGGATGAACTGGGAGGTATTCCAGAAGAAAACTGCCCTCCAGCCATGGTAGTCGTTTCTCATAAGCTTCAAAAATTGGTGGACGAAACAGCACTGCCGTTACTTTCGCTAGAGGTTCGCCCTTCAGAGAAAAAAATTAGGTATACCATTGCTTTCGCTCTTGCATCCACTACTGATTGTGCTGCTCCTGGCGTTTTCACTCTTCCCGTATATCAAAACGGGCTGTAAAAGCTAACCATTGGAGATCATTATTTGCCAGAACCAGAATGGGTTTTATACCCTCTTCACAATCAAACAAGAGATGTTTATCAATTCTGTTTATTTTTATTGGTCCCAACTCAGCTTGCCTTTTGCCTCCATAAGATTTTCAGGCAGCTGGGGCGACCATCATAAAACTCGAGTTCAGTATTTTGGACAAGTGAAAATAATCTTTGCATAAAATATCCCATACCGAGGCGATGAAATTAATATTAATCTTTTTTTCTAAATTTAGAAAAACTGCTCAACAACAAATTCGTTATCTCGAAAAAGGGAAATGTGAAGAACAAACGAGCAACATTTCCAAGAAGGCCTTTGGGGATTTTTCGAGAGGCAATTAGAGAACAAGACAAAATCGCGATACATCTTTTACAAGAGAGGAAAAAAAAATATGGACTCGAAACCTCCAGAATAAAAAAGAGAGAGAGAGAGAGAGAGAGTTGTTTGTAATAAAAGCAATTACAACTTCGTATCAACGCCACACCCATATGGTCAGGCTTTTTAACGAGTCTTCCTCAGCCTGTGCTCTACCACCACAGCTTTGTAATCAGAGGCCTTAATGAAGACGTTATCTGATGCTGCCGGTCATTAGATGCTCTTTAATGACACACAGGGGTTGCAATTGCCTTCGGGATTTTGCTAATCGGCATCTTTATGGTTTTATGGCGATCTGGATGGGGTCCCTTATGTGGGTGGGTGGGTATGGACGTACCCAGTCAGTGCAGCTTGCTCACTGACTGTAAGACTTACAAGTTGCTACCAGAATCGAATGTTGGCTCCTGAATTATTACCTGTTAATTCCTTGTTCGATTCCTTGAGTAAGATGCGATATAACCAAAGAATTGCAAACTATAGACATACAAACATTCATACATACATACATATATGCATACACACATATACATACTTAAAGGAAAAAATCAATATTTTATTCCTATACATGCCGAATGATTAGTTCACTATGAAGATTAAGACTAAATTAGTAATCTAGTTTTACCACAGAATCAGTAAATGACAGCTAAATACTACAAGATACGAAGACTCTGCGAGTCGTCATGACTCAATAATAACAATGACTTGGTAGCCCTTGACCCTCAAATGTGTCTTTGATATCTGAATCACATGAAAAGTTGAATCCCTTCACCCGTGGATGTTACCTGATGACTGAAGGTTTTGTCTTGATAGGTAGTAAAATTTACAGTGCACTAAAAACATAAACCTTGCTTGATGGACAATACAGATGGATATATAAATAAATTATATTTACAGTTCTTTAGGTAATCAGTATTCATTAGAAGCCTTGTGACATTAAGAGCTAAAGGAAATTTATTAATAATAAAATAAGTCTTGAAACATAGTTCAAAAATTTCATATAAATATCGAAATGAGTTTTACAAAATCCTAGAACGACTAATTTCCTTTCGTAAAACAATATTCCTTAAATATATTCATGAATAATGACTATGAAACATCATCATTAATAATAATAATAATAATAATAATAATAATAATAATAATAATAATAATAATAATAATAATAATAATAATAATAATAATAATAATAGGAAAGAAATCATTGACATCAATATTAAGATAGATGGCAAAAGTTCACGAGGTCAATCTGATAAGATTTTCTGAGTACTGTCGTGTAACTTACCCAACGGAATATACGAGATTTGGTCTCTACTACGCTCAGAACCGCCCACCAAGCACAACCCGTACTTATCTCCCAGCGGGAATCAAACTCATGATTGACGCGAAACCATAATATACAAAATAATTCAAATTCTATCGTAATTTCACGCGTGGCCGAAAGTTCCCGAAGACTTCTCGCTGATGATATCAATCATAAATAATCTTTTCCACACTTCACGGCGCCTCTTTCCTCAAATTTATAACAGCTCGACTTGAAATTTCAAGAATGCCAAGGATTTCATGATAACTGACTTCGGCGTTTCATTTGTAAGTGCGAGAGTTTTTGCTAATTTTTATAATAATTTCTTTTTCTGATAAGGAGGCAGATATTCAAAGGGAAAGTTCTGATTATACTTGGTACATGTAATGTCCACGTCGATGTTTATAATCAGATAAGGCACTCTCATTAAAATCTCTCTTTCATATCACGAGATTATCTGCAGCCTCAGGGCAACTCTCTGAAGCCTCTGAAGTCAAGTGCTTTTCACTTCTGCAATTCGTTCCCACGTAAGGATGCACCTCACAGTTAAATGCGTTACCTTTACAACGGCACGCCTCTTTCCAAAAGATATCTCGGATGTTATCATGACATCACCATCATCTTGATCAGACTTCTCAATCTCCAGTTTAACATTTTAATTTAGTTAAAGTTTCGTCAGTCACTGACTGTTCCACAGCCTGAGAAAGCAACGAATAGAGAGGTTTCTCGATATGCAAGTCTCGATGAATTTTGGTATATTCTACCTTTTTAGTTTAGTTTTAATCATATGATTTTCACTGATTAAATGAAAAGTAGAAGAACAATAATCACCTCATCAACATAATATATTATTATTATTATTATTATTATTATTATTATTATTATTATTATTATTATTATTATTATTATTAATCAAAAGATGAGCTCAATTCATATGGAACAAACCCACAGGGGCCATAGATTTATAATTCAGGCTTCCAAAGAATATGCTGTTCATTTGAAAGAAGTAACAAACTAACAGAAAATACGACTGAATCAGTCATTCGGTCAGTAAACTGTGCCGGCAGCTTTCCAACAATCAAATTAATAGAAACTCAAATTAAATGCGTTCTTCGTTGCCTCTGCTAAAATCTATTTTTAAAACTACAAAATAAAATACTAAAAAGAAGACGAATTAAAAACTAACCAGGAGCGTGTGTGATTTGTCTCGGAAATATCTATTGTCAGGTGCAATGATTGAGGCGCAATGATTCAAATTCACCCGTGACGTAACGACGATACATTCAATCAATTTCGTTTGCGGATCAAATGTCAGGGAACAGCTGGATGTCAGCACAGGCTGACAGTGTCGGAATTGGTCGATTCATTTTTCTTTATTTTCTTTTTCCTTTTTGTGTGGATTACGAATCAATGATTTAATACAATATATCACATCCAGGGACATGTTCGATCTAGGATTATGATATTATATTGAAGATGTAAACGCCCATCTTGAGTTGAAAGACATTCCAGAATCTAACATAAAAGGTTATTTACAAATAATTCATTACAATAAACCTTTAAGTTATACGACCGCAATTTCCGTTTTTCTTCCCCCTGTAGCGTATAAGGGCGTTATGATGAAACCGCCTTCGAATTTTTTGTTAGTTCGATCTGACTGTGCCAGCACGGGCTCTTGCTTCAAAGAGCAATTCTTATGTGTTTGTGGGCAATTTTCGTATTTCTCATCATCAAGTTAACAGAAGGGTGGAGGGCGAATGGAATGATTTAAATCACAATGGAAAAAAAAAGGATCTACACTAATAATGAGAGAGAGAGAGAGAGAGAGAGAGAGAGAGAGAGAGAGAGAGAGAGAGAGAGAGGAATGTATCTAGTCATGGGGTTCATTGGCCCGGCCTATCAACTAATCAGTGTGTTATGGTTTAGTTACTTTTTTGTCCACATTTTGTGATAGCCCGTTGCAATCTCTCTTAGGTGATGTCAGAACATTCAAAACGAATACCCATCCGAGTTATTAAATAAGAAGAATGATTTACCCGTTATACTGGAGTCTATTTTCGTTGAAACGCACAGCAAAATATGGTAGAAAAAAATAAAATGCAATCACAATCATCTTTGCTCCCGGACTTGTACCAAGTACAAAATATTCGCTAGTATAATGTAGAGAGATTCATCGTCAACAGAACTATACAATAAAGTTACAGAATACCAAATATATGCAGTTAGACTAGGTATATAGTTCGACCCCGAATCGGATCCACAGCAAATTCAGAAGAAAAAAATCAAGTATCTTAACTTGAGTGTTCATATCCATCAACGTAAGAGCTTATCGTGTTTCTGCATATACAAATATTTACACCAAACCGCTCGCACAAATGTGAAGCAGATTTCTCGCAACAATTTGTAAGAAGAAGAAGAAGTAGCAGCGAGACAGAAAATCACTGAAAGATGCTGATGTTCAGTATGCTGATCGCCTGCCAACGTATCGACAATTGATGTGCGATATTTATATACCTGTTGTTAGATTAAGCCCGGTGCCCAAACTGGTCTACGTGAAGGAAAATCAGAGAGGAAAGATGTGTTGCACACAACGAAAACGAGGGTGCATAATAGCAATGATAATATGGATGATGATGAGATGTCTGTAAGAGTTATTGATACGAACGCCGCGTTGTTTTTCTTTCAAATTCGTCTGTTTTTTTATTAGAGCATATTGAAATGTTGTAGGGTTGCAACGCATTGCATCTTCGCGTGAACTTTTCTAACAGGTTATTTTAGTTTGAGATGAATGAGTATTTTGAGAATCATACCTTCTTTGACGTTATATCATGATTGTTTAAGTTTTAAGCTGAAAAATCTATTTTACATTAAAAGGCATAAAATATCATAATGGAGATAGGCCATTCTGATATTTTATGCCTTTTAAAGTAAAATAGATTTTTCACCTTAAAACTTATATAATCATGATATAACGTCAAAGAGAGTATGATTCTCAAAATGCTCATTCATCTCAAACTAAAATAACCTGTTAGAAAAGTTCACGCGAAGATGCAATGCATTGCAACCCTGCAACATTTCACCTTGTATTCTGCTAATTTATTTATGGTTTTATCTATTATTTATAAATGTACTGATTTATCTTTCATTTAACTGAACTCTCTTTCTGTACTTCCTGCTATTTTCTGCGAATCCTTTCAAATGAACAACATATTCTTCGGTTGAATTTCAAGTCAATGGCCCTGTATCATGCTAGTTCCCCAATAATAATAATAATAATAATAATAATAATAATAATAATAATAATAATAATAATAATAATAATAATAAACACCAGCTAGCTGGCAGTAATAAGTTGTACGAACACCAACCTGAGGGAGTGATAGAAAACGATCAGGCAAAGATCCTCTGGGACTGTGGTATCAGACCAGATAGGTGATACTTGCCAATAGACCAGACGTGACGTTGATTGACAAAATCAAGAAGAAAGAGTCACTCACTGATGTGGCAATACTAAGGGACACCACAGTATATGAGAAAGAAAGAGAAAAAATTGAAAAGTATCAAGACCTGGAAATCGAAATAAGAAGGATATGGGATATGCCAGTGGAAATTGTTACCCATAATCACAGGAACACTAGGCACGATCTCAAGATCCCTGAAAAGGAATCTGGGAAAACTAGATGCCGAAGTAGCTCCAGGACTCATGCAGAAAAGTGTGCTACTAGAAACGGTGTACATAGTGAGAATAGTGATGGACTCCCCAGGAGGCAGGATGTAACCCAACTATAAAACCCAACCAGTCGAATAGGATGATTGTGATAGACCAAAGAAAAAAATAATAATAATAACAAAAAAGCAGCTCTATGTCGAGGCTAGCATGAAATCGCCAACCTGTTGTGCATTGCTTAAAAAGAGAAATCATTTTGCCCCCCTACTGCCAGCTGACTATTCAAATTAGCTAGACATTATTCACAATTATCAACTAGTTATGCTAATGATGGATTCGCTGGTTATCTGATATTTCAGGAAAATCGTAGGATTGGCTGACTGACTGATTCAATATTTAAATCACCTGGCGTCACAGAAAAACGGACAAATTTAGAAACAATTTTTTTTATAAATGCTATAAAATGGGAACATTTTCTATATTCACGGTTAGTGTATGAAGGTACACACTCTCTCTCTCTCTCTCTCTCTCTCTCTCTCTCTCTCTCTCTCTCTCTCAAAACTAAGCTAATCATAAGAAAAACTTTTATGTACCTGGTTAGTATAGTAAATATCAACACTCTCTCTCTCTCTCTCTCTCTCTCTCTCTCTCTCTCTCTCTCTCTCTCTCTCTCTCTCTCAAAATAAGTAAACTATAACAAAAACTTCCTATATTCCTGATTAGTATAGTAAGGTTCTAACTCTTTCTCTCTCTCTCTCTCTCTCTCTCTCTCTCTCTCTCTCTCTCTCTCTCTCTCAGTTGGCCTCCTGACATTCTTAGGTAGTCACTCATCCAAGTACTTAAACCCAAATTTGAATTACCAACTGGAGGATAAACTCTATATTTGGATTTCCATCGTCCAGCCCCGGGTCATTCTCTCCCACTCTGACCCTATTTTATGCACGCAGGATATGGGTACCTACGCTTAAACTGGCATGCTTTAATCTTCTTCTTTTAACGTGCTTGTTTGTATGGGGCAAGCACGATGCCTTCTTTTGAAGGACTTTGATTTGGCTTTGGGGTAGACTGTGGTCTCGATCGGCTGCCCTGCCTGTCATCGCTTAGAGCCCGGTAGCGTATGTACATGTATTGTACCAGTCACCAGCGCCCTTTCTCCCAGCAGCGAGGAGTCGTTGCGCGGTTTAGGTCGACAGTTGAGACGTGTGAGGTGAAAACATGCTTTAACGGACGGAGGTAATCACGATCATATAGAACATACCTATCATTTTCTATCTCCTGACGCTTAACCTCACGAGAAAATGTAAGTATAGATAACTCAATTACCTTCATGTAGAAATTATAATATAGCATAAGAGAAGGGGGCGAATTTACAACTTAACTTTCTCTGAAAGGTTAAGCGGGCTAACTCACCCAAAATCTGACAAAGTTAATACCCATTTTAATATGAGTAAGAAAAAATACGATAATATACTCATATATTTCATTCTACATGATAAGTATATACAACAGAATGTTACACCTCATATTACACACTGCACTTTTAAAGGTGTAGAGTTTTGTGTATTATACTGTGAAAAAATATACGACCAGTGATGAAAAGAAAAGGATCATTTAACTTTTATGTAGCGAGATTTACTATGCTGGTAATATATAGCCTTGTTTCTCAACAGATCAAATCACTGCTTTTGGTCAAGTCGCACACAAAAAATTGTGAATGGAGGACTAATCTCTGCCAGTCATTCTTTATGAGAGAGAGAGAGAGAGAGAGAGAGAGAGAGAGAGAGAGAAGAGTTCATTATTGCATATTTTTCGCAGGAAGTTGAGAAGGATAACGAGAGAGAGAGAGAGAGAGAGAGAGAGAGAGAGAGAGAGAGAGAGAGAGAGAGAGAGAGGGGGGGTGGAATTATTCACAACACCACATTTTTTCAAATGCGGAAGGATCATTTTACAAAGGAAGCAGAGAGAGAGAGAGAGAGAGAGAGAGAGAGAGAGAGAGAGAGAGAGAGAGAGAGAGAGAGAGAGAGAGAGAGAGAATTATTTCAACAGCACAGATTTTTCAAAGTGAGAAAGAATCACTTTTACAAGAGAGAGAGAGAGAGAGAGAGAGAGAGAGAGAGAGAGAGAGAGAGAGAGAGAGAGAGAGAGCAATGGGCGTTCCTGATTCTGGCCCAAAGGTTATCATACACTAAACATCCCCTCCCCTCCCCTTGACACATCATAACTACATATAATTCTCCCCTTGGGTACATCGTACCCAAGAAAACTAGGCATCGTGGTGTTACAGAAAACAAATCGATACCAGTGCCTCAAATATCTTTTTTTTTTTTTTTTCCTCAGGTTTCTTTCTGAAAGAGATGAAAGCGGCCTTCAGCACAGTACGATTACGCAACTCAGTAGTGTTTTCACACAAGATGTAAACACGATCGTTTGGGAAGAAATGTTTCATCGAGAGAGAAGTTTGTCTGCGTTCAGATGGACGAGGTAAATGAAGCAGTTTTGTTTGGGAAAAAATTAATAAAGCTATTTTCTTTAAGACGAATTAAAGTGATAAAACATAAATGTCAGATTTCGGTTGGAAAAACATGGCAGAGTTGGAAAAAATGTCATTCAAAGAGAACAAATAATTTTCTTAAAGGTTTTCTTAAAGGTTAATTGAAATGATGAAACCGAAGCTTCAGATTTCTGTTGGGGAAAAATAGGAATTATGCGTAGTTTTGGTTTATGTAAACTAAATTTAGAAAAACAAATATCACGTTTAAGTGTGGAACTCAAAGAAAGCAAAATTACTTCCAGTAAATTACAATTAGACATTTGCGAGAGTCCAGTTGGAAAAGCGTATAAAGGAAGTTTTGTCTGCTCATTTCAACTGCTGGGCAAAGTGTCAGCATTCCGTAGTAAAAGCATAAAAAAACAAGCAAACCATGCGCCTTAGTTTCTTCGGCGCAATCGAGTTTTCTGTATGAGCCGCGGCCCATGAAGCTTTCAGCCACGGCCCGGTGGTGGATGTCCTATAGCATTGCCAGACGCACGATTATGGCTAACTTTAACCTCAAATAAAATAAAAACTACTGAGGCTAGAGGACTGCATTTTGGTATGTTTGATGATTGGAGGGTGGATGATCAACATACCAATTTGCAGACCTCTAGCCTCAGCAGTTTTTATGATATGAGGGCGGACAGACAAAGCCATCTCAATAGTTTTCTTTATTTAATTGTTCGACAAAAATACCTGCATTTACGGGCAAAATATAATTCATGCACTTTTAAGGCAAATAAGCTGACCAACAGTACTCGTATCATCGTTAAGCAAGAAAAGATAAGGAAGTTTCTTTTACCATAAATGAAATAAATCTAAAAGTCATCGTTGTGATAAACAAAATATAGTTGTTCAGCGGAAGGGACCATTTTAAGTTGATAAGCTAATAAGACAATTGTTGAATTATGACAAGTTAAATTATATATAAAATTGTGTAAAAGTAAGTAAGTATACCTTAATTTTACGACCACTGAGCTGATTAACAGCTCTCCTAGGGCTGGCCTGAAGGATTAGACTTATTTTGTTCAATGTGATAAAAGAGAGATTTCTTTGCAAAACAAAATTTAACCACGACATTTTACCCTGCAATAAAATAAAGACTGAGCTAAAAATGGTAGATACCAGTAGAAAAAATAATAAGTTTTGTAAGTAGTAGAAAAGCAAAAAAAGAATAATAGTATTGCCTTAAAAACAATGTCGATTGCAAGATTTCTTCTGGTTCCTAATCACCTCAATGCAGCGACGCAAAGGGTAAAATACAAACAAGGTTAAAGATTGGCGATCAATTTGGCCTCCTCCTTGAACAAATTAACTCGGATGAGAAGACTGGACTCAGGTGAGACGAACGCCAACAAATAGGCAAATGACCCACTCAATGAAAAAAAAACCGCGGGATCATCTTTGTCCTCGGTGTTTACGCAATATTTGATCTTAGACCGATTACGACGCATGCGCTGACACTAATCGACGTCCGACAGGATCGGGTAGAATGTTCAGATTCTGTCAGTCATTCCGTTACGCTTTTTGCTCTCTCTCTCTCTCTTTTATCTGCAAAGATGGAGTACACGCCTGTGTTTTGTGAGTTTGTACTCACGGCGTGCTAATCTAAAATCATACGTAAAAAACTTGCTAATGCATGGAAAGGACAATTTACAAAATTCCTCATTTTCTAACCATTCCTTTTCCTACATTTATTTAGTGAAAGGGACGGTATACACACATTCTGGATTGCTCTCATTTTACTAATATAAATATACACTTACGGACAAGTGTATATTTATAAGTGTATATTTATATATATTTCCTTATGTATACATGGGTGTATATTTATATTAGTAGAATGAAAACTTGTGTGTACTATTCCTTTCTCAAAATGAAATTATTATTATTATTATTATTATTATTATTATTATTATTATTATTATTATTATTATTATTATTATTATTATTATTATTATTATTATTATTATTATTCAGAAGATGAACACTATTCATATGGATCAAGCCCACCAAAGGGGCCACTGACTTTGAATTCAAGCTTCCAAAGAATATGGTGTTCATTGGAAAAAATCAACAAAAGGTAATGGGAAATACAGAAAAAAAAGCGATCACTTAAGAAAGAAAAAGAAATAAAAATTAAATTCAACTCAGGTAATGCAGCCATAATTTTCATAATGAAATGCTCGCGAGAGGGTCGCTTTCCTAAATAGAAAATCTAAATCCTTGTTTGTGTAGTATGAACAGAAATGCTTACAGTCCAAAGCGCTTTCCAAAAGCAATTTCAAATTCCGTAGACCTGACCTGCCTTTCCCTTCCCAATCTCTTCGATTTCATGCGGTGGTCCCTCTCTTGTCTGGCATTTCTCGATCGCCTCGTACCTCTAATTTTTAGTCAGTGGTGCTCATTGTGCGATATTTCATCTCCATGACTTATTCCGATCAACCCCTCATTTCCCATTCTTTCCACTCGGCCCGACTCCCTTAAATGTAGGCAGTCTCATTTTCTCGACGGCGCTTTAAAAGTGAAATATTTCGGAGTCGTCCAGATGCCGAGACGCGATCCCAACTGGCGCAATTGACTCCGATGTTTGGTCTGATTTACTTGCAAGAGATGCGTTCATGGCGAAAAGCGAGGAATGGTGGAGGGGTTGGGGGGAGGGGCGCTGGGGCTGCTGCTACTACATTTCAACCCCAAGCATCCAGAAGTTCCCCTACCCCCGTGCCCCAGCTTCTGACACCTCCTCTCCCCCCCAAAAAAAAAAAAAAAAAAAGATCCTGAAGACTGCATCCAAAATCAGACACGGACTCATAAATCAAGAGTGGCTCTATCCTACCCCCTCTCCCCTCTCCCCAAAGACAAGAAATGATCACGTTGAATAGGCAACTTCTCTTCTGCTTTGAACACATGCATGGCCTGACAGAACGAGAAGCATCGTTTGGGATACTGAGAACGATGCAGAGTCAATATTTTGACAGTTAATGAAAGATTCTTTATTTTTGCCTTTTTCCTTTAGCCAAAGAGTAACTGCAGTTTTGGAGTAAAAGGAACTGCAATTTGGGATTAAATGCAATTTTGGAGTAACTGCAATATGAGATTAAATGCAATTTGGATGTAAATGCAATTTGGGAATAACTATCATTTTGGAGTAACTGCAACTTTAGAGTAACTGCACCTTTGAAGCAACTGCAATTTGCGAGTAATTGCAATTTGGGAGTAACTGCAATATTGGCATAACTGCAATTTTAGAGTAACAGCAATATTGGCATAACTGCAATTTTAGAGTAACAGCAATTTTAGCGTAACCGCAGTCTAGGAGTAACTGCAATTTTACAGTAACTACAATTTTACAGTAACGGCAATTTTGCGATAACTGCAATTTTACTGCAACTGCAATTTTGGTTTTCTTGAGGCTTTCGCGAGGAGATGAGGGCCGCGAATAAGTGAGTATTAGGACCGATCAGCATGACCGCTATAGCACGTATGAGGTTGGGTGAGGTGGTATGAGGTTAAATGAGGTGAAATGAGATGATATAAGGCTATAAGCTGTGATCACTGAGGCCGTTTTTTCTCTTGAACTGCTAAATTTATTCAGATTGGTCAGATGATTCGTCCACTTGATCGAAGAAAGCAGATTAATCGGTTACGCAAGCATTGGCTGTTTGATAGGTTTATTAGAGAGAGAGAGAGAGAGAGAGAGAGAGAGAGAGAGAGAGAGAGAGAGAGAGAGAGAGAGAGAGAGAGAGAGAGAGGGGCAACATTCTCTCTCTCTCTCTCTCTATATATATACATATAATATATATATATATATATATATATATATATATATATATATATATATATATATATATATATATATATATATATATATATATATATATATATATATATATATATATATGTCAGAGAGAGAGAGAGAGAGAGAGAGAGAGAGAATCTGCTACTTTATGGATAAGACCCCAATGTGACCAAGAGAGCGGAGGACCATCTATACTTAAACCTTCAGTCAGGAAATCCTGCTTAGCTGTGGGTCTCATTATGTAGTTTCTTTGTCAGTAGGTTGGAAGATTGCTGTCGTGAAATCTTCTATGGCTATATTTGTCTTAGTTTCAAGTCTATAAATAGTTAATGAATGACAGATTAATTCTTCATATTTACCGATGTATTGTTTATTTTCTATGATAATTTTTAAATGGTTTTGTCAAATGAATATCGTCGAATCTCGGTTGATCTTAATTTGAAATATATAAAAATTAGCGAAATCGGCTTATCTAAATTTGAAACAAAGTTATTGAATGACATTGTTAATTCTTCATATCTGCCGGGGTAATTTTTACTTGAGAATAATAGTTTTATTTGAAATAAATTAATGAATGATAGATTATCAATTCTACATAATTATCCGTATGTTATTTACTTTAGAGGAGCCTTCTCTTTGAGGATAATTAATGAGTGACTGTTGATTGCTTCTTCATAATTACAGGACTAATACTGACTATTTGCTCTTTGGCTCCAGATACGATCTTGCTCTAAGCAGGAAGATTTATAATTCTATAATACCCTTCCTCCGTCTAGGCTTTCTCTCGTAAATATCCTAACCGTGACTAATTAAATAACCCGTCTGCACACGAAATAAATGACAGCAAATAATGGCACGATTAAAGTTCGTTCATGGTTTACTATGATGTTTCACTCTTGCAATTGTTCATTGTTTAAGTGGGTGGGCATCGCATAATAGCTGAGAGAGGAATTGTCCTCAGCTGCAGCTTCGTACAGCTGTACTTATCTTCCTTAATGCTCTTCTATGTGATCTTAGACCCTTTTAAAGAGAGAGAGAGAGAGAGAGAGAGAGAGAGAGAGAGAGAGAGAGAGAGAGAGAGAGAGAGAGAGAGACTTTACGACGTTACAACCACCATATCAAGTACTGAAACTGAACTTACAAGTCGCCTCTAGAAGTTTTGCGTTATTCCTTTACCTTCTTTGCTTTTTTTTTATTTTACAAAAGGAATACAAGACTTGGAGGGTTATAAATTCAAACCTTCGTTGGTGAGCTAAATCGGGGTTAAGTACAGACGAAATAAACACGAAAAAATTCCCATTCGGTATTATTTCCGAGGAAGAGAGAAATTGCATTGTCGTTTGTAAAACAATGTTCGAAGAAAAAATTTCTTAAATATTGAGGGTTAAATATATATATATATATATATATATATATATATATATATATATATATATATATATATATATATATATATATATATATATATATATATATATATATATATATATATATATATATATATATAGTTATCATTATAGAAGGTGACGCAATATATAGAAAATCCGAACATCAGCAGCAACATCGGCAGTTTTACTGATTCCATCTGGTCAATGAGGTGTAATTACCCAAAGATTCTATCATTTAAAAAAAAAAAAAAACTGGCGTTTTTCAGGATAAAAGTCTAAAACATATTCAGATATTTTTCAGATTTTTCTGTAGGCCGTGAATACTTTTATAGGAATGGGATATAGAATTTAGTCCAAAGGTCAAGAGCTAGGACCTATGGGGTCATTCAGCGCTGGGAGGAAAATTGAGGGTAAAAAAGGGTTTTAAAATTGCAACAGGAGGAAAACCGCGGAGTTGCACTCTGAAACAATTATCAGGAGAGGGTGGAAAGTAAGATGGGAAAAAGGAGAATATGAACGGAGGTACAGTAAAAGAAATGAAAGAGGTGCAGCTATGGACCGAAGGGACACAGCAAAGAACCTTAAGTAATGTCTACAAGTGTACTTTTATAATACTTCTAATTAAACAGGCTACCTTACCAACTCTTTTTGAAACTGTTGTATCTCTTATCCATATGCCATTTAGCTCAATGATTATATAATTTAAAATATAATGTTAAATCATAACTAAATCAGTCATTATTACCGTAAGAGTAGGTACTTACGATGTCATAAAAACAGCAATCGTTTGTGTTTTTTTAAATATTTATAAATATTATAACTTTCGTCTTATTTTGATAAAGGCGTAATAAGAATTTGTATAAACTGACTGAATATATATAATATATGTCTGTTATTAAATTAACAATGAAACCTCAAATGTATTGACTGACTTATTTAATCAATTGTTTTATTAATTTTCCCTTTTCTGGTTTCAGGTAAAAGGGCCTGATAACGAATTATATAAAAGAAGCAAAAATGAAATCAAATATCTTTAGCAGACCGCCTAGACTCAACGATGTTTTTCTGCACAGGAGTCAATGCTTTTATGCTTGCGAGTCTCGAAAGGTCATTGGGTCGTGCACGCAGGTGCATGAAAAATTCACTCTGCTATAGAAGTGAAAGTATGGTAACATTCATTCTCTCTCTCTCTCTCTCTCTCTCTCTCTCTCTCTCTCTCTCTCTCTCTGTTGGGCACAAATATCAATTCTCAATATCGTCGAACTTGTGAAAATGCAAATGATGGGACAGAAAACATTACTTCAAAATAAGGCAAGCAAAAGGAAAAATATCAATTCGTCAATTCAACTTGTAAAATGCAAATGGCGAGCAAGAAAAGGGAACAACGTCTTCAAGCGAGTAAGCAAGCGAGCAAGAGAAAGCTAACAACGTCTTCAAGATAGCAAGCAAGCAAGCAAGAGAGAGCAAGTAAAGTCTTCGAGTGAGCAAGCAAGCAAGCATGAGAGAGCAAAAAAGTCTTCAAGCAAGCAAGTGAGCAAAGCGAGAGCCTATAATGTTTTCAAGCGAACAAGCAAGAGTGTGCAAACGTCGTCATCAAGCAAGCAGGCAAGAGAGAGCAAATAACGTCTTGAAGCGAGCAAGCAATTGAGCAAGAGAGAGCAAACGTCGTCTTCAAGTGAGCAAGCAAGCGAGCAAATCAAGCGCCTATAATGTCTTCAAGTGAGCAAGCAAGAGAGGGCAAATAACGTCTTCAAACGAGCAAGCAAGTGAACAAGAGAGAGCAAATAACGTCTTTGACAAGCAAGCAAGCGAGCAAGCAAGCGAGCAAGAGAGTAAACGTCGTCTTCAAGCGAGCGAGCAAGCAAGCGAGCAAGAGAGAGCAAATAACGTCTTCAAGCGAGCAAGCAAGAGAGAGCAAATGTCGTCTTTAAGCGAGCAAGCAAGCGAGCAAGCAAGCGAGCAAGAGAGAGCAAATAACGTCTTCAAGCGAGCAAGCAAGCAAGCAAGCGAGAGCAGGATTTGTACCCGAGAGAGGGCACAAAAACACAGCGCTACCAACAAGGTCTCCCGGGACTCGTCGATCTAAGAAACAGTTGCCAGCAACCAGCCGCCTGAGGCAGGGGTGCCAGGGAAGTAATCAGGTAGCAATAAACACGTTGATATTAAGACGACCAAAATGCCCAGTCATGCTGGCTGGAATGTCTTCAGGGGCCAGACTGGAAGAAGAAGAAGAAGAAGAAGAAGACGGGTTCTGGGACCTGGGACCTGGAGAAAAGAGAAGGGGCGGGGAAGGGACGGGGTTGGTTCCTGGGCGGGGAAATTTGGGGAAGGGGGAGGGGTGTTAGCCGAGTGAGATCCGGTAAAAGGGATGACATGTGGGATGAGAGAGAGAGAGAGGGGAGAGAGAGAGAGAGAGTCTGTCTGTGCTATTATTTAGCGTGCTGCGTAAGTGTTATTTATAAACTGCATCACAATTTTTTCTTGCTTCAAGCTTCAGCGTATACTAATACTTTTACTAGATAACGTTATGCTGTAAATAACACAAGGGTTATCATTTCTAGGAAAATATATACCTTCGGAAAGGAAGAGAGAGAGAGAGAGAGAGAGAGAGAGAGAGAGAGAGAGAGAGAGAGAGAGAGAGAGAGAGAGAGAGAGCATTGTAACCAATGCAACATTCCGAAAGATAACACTGGAAGAAACGAAAAGCTGTTGGGAAAATATCACAAATAAATGAATAAAAATATCAGCCAATAATGGTCAAGTGTGTTTTATTAATTGCAATGAAACATACGTACATGAAAATACAAAATAATAGCTGACCCTGAAGACAACGAAGTGACTATTTCATGGGTTTGGTTTATATCAAAACTAAAATAGTCTTCTCGAAATGAGTTTGATATTGTAACAAAGGTATAGTTCAGAAGATTTCACTTCACACGAAGGATTATCAAACCATGTATAAAATTGCTTCTGATGTAAAACGAATCAGATTTAATGTAGAATAAAAATTAATAATATTTTACTTATAGAAGGAAAAAAACAATATAAAATCCCGATGTAAAATCAAAACAAACGGGTACCATCTCACAAACCTTTGTTTGTAGCAGGAAGATGGTTTAAATACTGATACTAATATTAGTGACATACTGTAAATTTTTCGTGAAAACTTACTGTCGACGCGTTTTTTATTTTTGTCTTTTAGCAATATTCAGGATAATTTAAAGCAGGGATTTTCACATTTAAAGTATAATGACTGGAAAATGCGACTGTTAAATCAAAACCAAAACTTGCTTAATCTAACCTATAGTGAGTTATAACATTTGTGTGTTATCAAAAGTAACGTTTTACCAAGAGATCACACCTAGCGCAGGCCCTTGAGAGAGAGAGAGAGAGAGAGAGAGAGAGAGAGAGAGAGAGAGAGAGAGAGAGAGAGAGAGAGAAACTGATAAGTAGATACGGAACTTGAATTTCCCAGAAGGAAATAATGCGATCTAGAGATAAAACCCGGATTCAGGTATGATAGAGAATCATGCAGAAATTTCAGTGAAGATTTTACCCACAACTTCTGATAAACTGATTCACTAACCGGCCCTTCCTTAATTGAAACGGGGTCACTATCCTACTGAAAATTTATTTCAAATTAAGATATCTATTTTTGGATCAGAAATTATGAAACTGGAAGTTGTTTATTCATAATCACTTGTACATGACAAGTAAATCCGGTCTAGCCTTTCACAGAAATTTGATCGAAATGCGTCAATACATTACTTGCAGGAAAAGAGAAAATATACATATACATATACATACATACATACATACACATATATACAGGCATAAATATATCCATACATACATACATACATACAGACGCATGTATCTCTTAGTAGAAAATGGAGTAGACTGTCATTTAAAAAAACGTTCATCATATTCACGACGCATTTATAAAAGCAAAATCGAAAAAAAACACAAACAGCTGTTCACGTTCATAGCTAAAATAGCTACCTTTTGAAAAGTTAGTTAATCTATGTGACTTGACGGGGCATTACCCACCTGATATAATGATAACTTGTAGATTTTTTCCGAGTAAGCTATAACCTAATGCTTTTTTTTTTTTTTTTTTATTAACAGATCTTGTCTGAAGATTAAGTGTCGGGAAATGTACATATGTCCCTCTTTCCCTTTACAACTGCTATGAGAGAGACCCATTTTTTTGCCCGAGATGGAAGACAGGTTTTCTCATTAAAAATTCGTAATGCCGCTCTCTCTCTCTCTCTCTCTCTCTCTCTCTCTCTCTCTCTCTCTCTCACACACACACACACACACACACACACACACGCACGTTCAAGAAGAACGATAATCGTGTCTGTACTCGCTATAAAGAATATTAATTAACGAGCTCATGAGAGAGAGAGAGAGAGAGAGAGAGAGAGAGAGAGAGAGAGAGAGAGAGAGAGAGTAGTTTGAAAACATTTTCCCTTCGCCGTCGTTAGGTAACACTAAATCATCAGAAAGAATATAAAGAACAGAAATTTCAGTGTCTAAGTTGTCTTATGAATCGGAATATATTCTTAGCGCCATATTCTTAATAATATACGTGTTATTGGTCTTTATCTGTTCCGGGATCGACTTAGTCTTTTACTGGAGTCATCTGAGATCTTACAGCGAAATTCTGATGAGGAATATTGCCGGAGGCAGCGATTTTTTTATATATGTCCACAGGAGTATTCATTTTAACTGCTTGAATTCTGGCAGTGATCAAGATGTCTGTCGTAGAATTTGCAAGCGTTATTAATAACTGGTAACGAAAATAGATTTCTGTTAACCAGAGATCACACACAGAACAGTATTCCAGAGGATGCAATGCATTGCTACCCTAGAACTGTTAACCTTGTATCTTATTTCTATTTTTATCTACTTATTAATTTATTAGTTTATCTTTTCCTCTTTTCTAATGACTGATCTCCTCAATCTGTATTTTCTGTAACTTTTTCCAAATGAACACCATGTTCTCTGAAAACTTGAATTTCAAGTCAATGGCCTTTCTTTAGGGTAGTTCCATATAAATACAGGTTTATCTGAATAATAATAATAATAATAATAATAATAATAATAATAATAATAATAATCATAATAATAATAATAATAATAATAATAATCATAATAATCATAATAATAATAATAATAATAATAATAATAATAATAATAATAATAACAATAATAATGCGTTCATCCTAGATTTCAAGACCTGCGTTTTAAATTGTTACAGACCCTGGAAGTTATGTATTTTGCAACATACTACAAAAGAATTTCAGTAGGAATATGCTTTGAACGATGTAACTCCTACTTGGACCCAGCATAAAATTGATCTTATTACATCATCAATACCTTTGAACCGTTGCTTTGCATTTGTGTAGTATAGCCATCTATTGCCAAAACTGTCCACTCGGAAAGTAGAATCAGTCAGCCGTAAAGGTATTTTGTGAATGAACAACCCGGCATCACGAATTATCATGACCACCTTTTTATTTCTACATTAAATCACTCGGGTGATTATTTTCGAATCTTTAAATCAACTCCTTGGAAATACAGGACCTTCCATCATTAAATCTCTCGAGATTTTTATTATAAAATTTTCTTTGAAATAGGGGGATTAGAATGTATTTAATGAGCTGCTATCGCGTTTTGTAATACGTTGTTCGTCTGGTGAACAGTTGAGCGTAGAATAAGGCCTGACAAAGCTACCATCTCCATTTCAGCAATGCGCTTCTGTCAGTTATAATATATTAGACGTGCAGACCTCATGATAGGTCACCGGTTCAGGGGCCTACGCTCTAAGTGAAAAAGTACATCAATTCACGAACCCATCCACCCACCCATCCCCACCCCCAACCCCCCTTCCATCAAAAAGCCGAGCTTGGCTGCCCCTCCGGTATGCGCATGTAACGCCGAGACTCGTCGGCAATACAAGCAGCGCCAATAAAATTTGATTTAGCGCTGCCTCTGAGTCGCTAGCTTTTTTATGCTTTTTTATCCTTGACTGAAGGATTCTTCTTCTTTCGAGTCCAGCCGAGAAGGAAGAGAACTTTCTAAAACGGGGGAGAATGTTTGGAATGAATGGGTCCGTCGCTAGGTCGTGTATGAATGAAAAGAACAATTAGGATTCGTTCCCATCACGCGGAAAAGGAATTCCGAGTCGGAACGTGTCTTTTTAGACTGAGCCTGGAATGCACGCAACCTCTTGCTCTCCCTGCTCGGGTTTCTGGTATGTGGTTTTCCCAAGGGGGATGCAGACGAGAATTAATTCCACCTGTTTGGATGAGTAAGAGAACGGAAAGAGTTTTATGAAGTTACGACTTAGGCTTGTGATTAATTACTGCATGTATGTATGTATTATATATATGTACCTATATTTACATATAAACAAAAATGTGTGTATGTGTATATATATACATACATATGTATATATATATATTGATATATAATATATTATATACATATAACATACATACATATATATACACACATATATATCCTATATATATGTATTTAATATATACGCGTGTGCGTGAGTGTTTATGAATATTCTTACTGAGAGCAATAAGAACATTATAATAAAAACTTCCGTCTTCTGTATGCAAAATCAACTCCTTCTATCAGGCAACACATTTCTTAGGAACTCGACCATTATTCATAAACACACTAAGTTTGTGTCTCGACCTATAATAAAATGAAGAATATCAAAATATAAATATTTTCCTCACAACTGTTGGTCAATAAGTGGATCCCTTCAGGCAATGAATAAGAATTCCGAGAATCGTTACACAGACTATTCTGCGCCTTATGATTGATAGTTTTCAGTAAACTAATTTTAAAAGTAAATTCGTTTTGAATGGCTTATTGCGCAATATATTTGCTAAATTCTTTCGTATTTTGCAAATCAGGCTATTGTTCCGTCTTCGCTTGCACCCTAGTTGGACATGAAAAAGTATTATACAAGTTAAAATTCAAGATATTATATTACGATGGCCCAAACAAATTTTAATTACTCGCAAACATTAACGGTATTCCCTGTAAGTCAATGAGAATTTTTCCATTACTAAATGTGAAATGTGACACCATTTTCCCGTGTACTAGGTCACACGCTCAGTAGCGATTACGTACTAAATCTTACCCGACGAGGAATATAATCATTCAGGCGTAGTTGATTCTGATCACAGGTTAGTCAGTCTTTGGCAGCGAACTCCTGATAGTGATTTAAACGGTCAGTTTGACTCCCTGTTAGAAGTGGCGGCAGCGGAGGTTATTGACAACCGTCAGCTGTCGACGGAATGAAAACTAATCTCGGGAACTATTTATCAAGAGACACAATGACAGGAAAGCCTGTACTTCAATGGAAGTCGCTTTTGTTGCAGAAATAAATCAGGAGATGGTTAATAGAGTGGAAAACTAAGAAGTAAGTCTGAGAGGGAGCTGAGGTTAGATGCAGAAGGTAAGGGGGTGTGAATTTTCATGTCATTTAGTCCGTGTCTGGATGTTTGTCACCTTTGGAGCACATTTTAATAGTTAAAAATGTTCTGGGTTAGCACATTGTAATATTATTAGTAATATATTCAAGGTTAGCGCTTTTCAATGGCAAAATATGCTGGGCTAACACATTATAATACTAAAACGTTCTGCGTAGTTTTAAAATCGCTTGTTCATAAACATTAACATTTATATATATAAAAATGAAAAATTCGTGAACTTAAAAAGTCACTTAATCTTGTTTTCTTGTTATATCATACAAGAAAAAACTGAAGGATATTTGACACAAGGTATTCGTAACTTGAATATCTTCCCCCGATTTAGAATTTTCAAAGTAATACAAGGGGCTGTAAGAGAATTATTAACATCAGGTTGTAAGCTGAACAACTGTCCTTGAATTAGTAATTATCGAATATAATACGCGCTAGACTAAGATTTATTTTTTTAAGTTTTTAGGAATTTAAGTGCATTAAAAATAATTATATTTTTCTTCAGCTGCCTAGAGGAATCGCCATAACAGAATATCACACATTTTCACACAACGTTTACCTATAAGAGAATACAAAGAAGAAAATTTTGATCATATGCACATTTCTGCATATACCAAACAACAGAAGCAAACAAAGACTTATTAACGGGATCATGACATGACTAGGACTGAGAGAGAGAAGAGAGAGAGAGAGAGAGAGAGAGAGAGAGAGAGAGAGAGAGAGAGAGAGAGAGTATCAGAGCTCTTTAGCTTAGTCACTGATTATAAAAATGAACGACGAGATGGAAGGTAAAAATACACTTTATATAAAGAGAAACGTTTCAATTATGATCTAAAAAAAAAAAAAAAAAGGTCAAGCAACAGGTTGCAAACTGGAACGAGGTTAAATAAGGTCACCTCCTCTTGTAGGGGATATGTCAATTAGATATATATATATATATATATATATATATATATATATATATATATATATATATATATATTATTTTTTTTGGTTCATAAGAATTCATACACCTACAAATTAAAACATATACAAACACATGAACACATACATACATACATACATACATACATACATACATACACACACACAAACAAACACACACACATATATATATATGCTATATACATATGTGTATATATATATGTATACCTGTATACATACACACATGTATATGCATACATTATATATATATACACATATATATGTGTGTGTGTGGACGTTTGTACATAAGTTTTTATTTGTAGTGTATGAATTCCTACTGAACTTAAATTAGGTGACATCATGTAATTTCCTCCAGAACAGCTATGATCGATATTATGCGAAAATGGTCGTTTTTTAATGTTTCGAAAATCCGACAGAGTTATACCAGTTTCCCATGAGAATCTTGCCTCGCAATAAGCTTCATTTTACCCAATTTTTTTTTAATAACAGTATGAAGAAAAGTTGAGGTTACAACTTTCGTTAACGCGTTCAGAAACCCACCTCAAAGAACACCAATTCGCGTCTTTCACTTGAAACGACACAAATGCGCAGCGTCACTTCAAAAGACGCCGTGATATCAATCATTAAGGCAAACCTGAAGCCCTCATGAACGATCAGGTCTGATGTCAAGTCGCGACAATCCATTACCATCTTCAGACCTTTGCTTTCACACACACACACCAGATGGTACATAAACCATGTGAATCATTCAAGCACCTACCTCCCCAGTCACTGTCTGAAACGAGTGTTATTTCGGCAGCATGATGGAACACCTGTCATCAGGGCTAATTATGCTGATGCTGGTAATGATTAGGGCAGGTATCAAATTTGTTTTATTTCCTTTGCTGCGGTTTATAATCGGATTTCCCTGTTTGGGTTATGATTGCCAGCTGTCTTATGCGCGAAGTGGTCTTCAGTACTTTAGATTTATAGTTATCTTCAAGTTCATGAGAGAGAGAGAGAGAGAGAGAGAGAGAGAGAGAGAGAGAGAGAGAGAGAGAGAGAGAGAGAGAGAGAGAGAGAGAATGTTTTCTAATGAGATTTCCTTGCTTGATGAGATCTTATGTTACCTGCATCTAATAACACAGTTCCCCAAAAAAATCTATACTTAGTAATGAGGTTATGTTACTTAAGGTCCCTTGTAATAAAACATAAAATCCTATATCCTTATTTAAAGGCTCGTGTAAAGGATACCTGTTATCTATATTTAGAAAATATATACCCAATCGGAAGATGAAAAAAGCAATAGGCCGTCATTTAACACAAGACATTATAAGAATCAAGACCTTGGGCAGGTTTTAAAGTAAAAGGCCCTCCTGTCTACAATCATTCATAGAACATTACCCCTCTGTAATTTCTAGTACTTTTCCATCCTTTTCCCAATTCAGTGTTGTCCTTCAGGTCACAGTTCTTTCTTGTAATCCTCATTTCCTCTTCGTAGCCAATTTCATCTGGAACCTAAGTTGGACTTAAAAAACTGGAAAAGTTCAAGTTCTTACAATGTCTCAGTATTGTTGAATGTCAGTTCTAACTCCATACCAGTCATAAGATTAAGTTATGAGGCCTTATGAAACAATTTTTCTCCAGTACAACAGGAGTTTAGACAAATGGTCCGAAATTGTCAATATCATGCACTGTACCCCTAAGCAAAAAAGCCAGTGATATATCATGAAATCTATTGTCATAGATCTCTCAGCCTCTTCAAAGAAGTCCCCGTAGGGAGATAGTGCCGTCAGTGCACCTCATGCGGTTCACTGTAGGCTTTATTACTTTTAAGGTTCTTTGCAGGGTGCCTTCGGCCCCTAGCTTCAACCCCTCTCGTTCCTTTTACTGTACCTCCTTTCACACTCTCTTTCTTCCATCTTACTTTCCACCCTCTCCCAACAATTGGTTATACCTTTCAAAGCTTTTTGCTGTCAATTTCCGTTTCAGCGCTGAATGATCTCATAGGTCCCAGTGCTTGGCCTTTGGCCTAAATTCTATATTCAGTTCAATTCTTCAAGGAAGCAAGGCTGTAAATTAATGGTCATACAGGAGTCGGAAGAGAATTCAGGCTTTAAAAGAGATGAACTGTTGCCCCAAATCTTTTAATTGGAGGATTACCGACTTCCAAAGAGGAGCGAAAGAGGATCGGGAGATGAGTGAGTGTGAGGTCACTGGTCCAATGAATTTTAGAGTTAGCCCCATCTAGGAGGGTGACTACAGAAAGATCCCGATATGAAGCTTAATTAGTCAGGTGCAAATAAATCCAACACGGAGCTTTAAATCATGACATTTGAATTACACAAATTAAGCAATTTGATATAGATATTGGTATATACAGTAGATATATAATTTTATATATATATATATATATATATATATATATATATATATATATATGTGTGTGTGTGTGTGTGTGTGTGTGTGTGTGTGTGTGTTATATAATAAAACCAAACATAAGTAAAGTTTTCCTTTGCCGTTTTCGTTCCTTAACTACAAACAAGTAAATGAGAGACTCCAGTTCACTGCAGGACATATGTCAAAAGCGTCACCTCTTAGCGGACACACCTTGTTAAAAAAAATACCCAAATTCTCAAAGCCTCGCTTTAAAATCGCTCTAGACTTTGTCACTGCCAGAGGGGGGCCAAGATCGAGGTACGAAAACGACTTCCGCAAGCAATCAACTCCGCCTTCAAACGCAGGCGTCAGTAGTCATCAAGAACAGGCGCAAGCAAAGAGAGAGAGAGGGAGACAACTTCAATTGCAGGTAAATAATAATACCGCCCGGAGTCTCCGCACACCGTGGAATCATAAAGGCATTTCCTGTGATGATATTCTGACAACGAAATATACGCCGTTGCGACGGAGCTAGCAACGACTCGTCCCCTGAATTTCGAGATATCGATCGCTGGGGGAAAATTTTTTCCAAAGATGGCTGCTTGCATCTCGTAACTGGATGTTGTTGATGAGCTTAGCTAGATTTTGTCTTTTTTTTGGGTGTTCTTTTTTTATTTAAGTCAGCTTTTGTCTTTTTTTGTTTTTCTCTTTTTTTTTTTTGTCTCTTAATAAAAGGCTTGGAGGAGGAAATGGGATACTGTTGTCTTGACTGCGTTGGATTTTGTGTTTATGGAAATATTGACTCCAACAGTCGGATTCCACGAGCTGCCAAGTAATGAAAGAGAGAGAGAGAGAGAGAGAGAGAGAGAGAGAGAGAGAGAGAGAGAGAGAGAGAGAGAGAGAGAGAGAAATGTCTTTCAAAGCACTGAATTAGAATTTTCGTACACTTTGTCAGCAGAACTTTTGGCACTGACAAATTGACAAAATTGGAGAGAGAGAGAGAGAGAGAGAGAGAGAGAGAGAGAGAGAGAGAGAGAGAGAGAGAGAGAGAGCCCTGGAAGTGAAATGACAACTTAGAAATACCTGTCGCATTAAATCTTCCTACCCACCGATCTAGCTGACATTAAGAGGTCAAGTACCTTACTTCGAGCGACCTCAGAAGCCCCCCAAAAAAAAACTACCACCCACTATTATATCCCACAGCCTCCGTCCTTCCATCACCTCAATCCTGCAAAAACAGATATCCCCCGCCATCTCGAATGACGAAGCACGCCATCACTGGTCAGCGTCGAGAGCGAATTTACATCGCGTGAAATTTATCCAGTTAGCACAATCGTCCGCAAGCTCTTAAAAGAGATTTCCCCAGCTTTCCGACAGCCATTTTGTCTCCTTCCGGGACGTTAAGCCTGAAAGAAGTGCATATAAGATGGCAGGACGAGATAAGTTTCGGCAGCTCTCTAATGGCAACTCTGGGCTGCTTCAGCGAGTAGGTGGTAGAAGTTACAAACAAGAATCTAATCGGTTCGACCTGGCAACAAACACCGCTTGCAAGTATTCTCCAAGATCCCAAACAACAACATTGCGAGTATATTATATTTATAGCCGACCGGATCTACTACATGGAAGGGAGAGGGGTTTCGGCTGACGTGACGGCCCCTTGACCATTCTCTAAACATCAGGAGTGTTTTTGTGAGGCGATCACAAAAACCGCAAAGGCGAATTTGTGGGTTGCGTCTGAGTCTGGGCTCTAATGAAACCGGTGGGGCACAGGTACATGAGAAAACACTGACATCTATCAGCGCTGACAAAGCCAAGCGCGCTTTGATAGTCTTCAATCGACAAGTTGTATATGTAGATATAAATATATAGGCTCTTGCGCAGTGACATGTGCCCTTTCAAACAGGTCTTGCCAAGTCACTACTCCTTATGTCCACAGATGGCATTGAATGACGACTTCAAAGGATTTTTTCCCCCGTGGGAAATTAATCACGAAAAATAAAACGATACGATTTACAAAGGTTTTTGACCTCACCTGCGTTTCGCAATAAAATAGCATCATATCATAGAGGATGGTTTTAATTTGTCTATTCTATTTGAATCCTTTCTTCTCCTTTCCATTCTAGAGAGAGAGAGAGAGAGAGAGAGAGAGAGAGAGAGAGAGAGAGAACTACAGTTAATGTATCTTTTACGCGTAACGTTTCAGAAATTACTGCGAGAAACCGAAAAGAAAATAACAATAATTAATTTAAGGATCATTCATTACTTTACGTCTTAGCATCTAAAGGTACTATTTTCTGTCCAGATAAAGAAACACGGGTGCGCCTCGCACCTGCTAATTTTTCCATAGATTGCATCGCAGGTGAAAAATATTCTATTACCTTGCGTCATTTAAATTTATAAAGGCAATATTCTCAGCTCTCTCTCTCTCTCTCTCTCTCTCTCTCTCTCTCTCTCTCTCTCTCTCTCTCTCGTTACAAACGGTTGAATGCTTGTGCATGCAAACGATTGGCTAGTAATTCAGAGGTGATCCTCCTGTAAGCAGAATAATTCAATCATTCATCTATAATATACTGCTTCCTTTCATATTCTCAAAAGGCATTGTACTACTTCAGTTACAAGCGATGGAACCGCCTTTTATCTAGAGGTAATTTGAATATAATGAATACAAACTGGATATTCATCAGATCCGCTTGCGTGCAAGCTACTGATGCTTAATTTAAGCCAGATAACATTAACCGACCATAGGACTTTTCAATGGGATTCCTCTGGCCTCTCAAAAAACAGGGTGAAATTCAAGACCTTCCCGTAGGAGGGTAGCGCCGTCAGTGCACCTCACGCGGTGCAATATAAGCATTACTTGCTGCAACCCTTTTCATTCTTTTTACAGTACCTCCTTTCATATCTTTCTTCCATCTTACTTTCCACCCTCTCGTAACAATTGTTTCATAGTGCAACTGTGAGGCTTTCATCTTGTTTCATATTTAAAACCTTTTACTCTGTTTCCCTTTCAGAACTGAATGACTTTATATTCCAGTCCATGAAAGGAACTGATCAACACTATTGTATGAAATGTAGGCTGTCGAGCCAAGCACTGGGACACTTCCCGCCATTCAGCGTTTAAAGGCCCGTCCAGACGATCGAGCATTGCCAACGTGCACAAGCGTCAAGCGACCAGTATGCCCGTTAACAAGTTTATCGTTTGTGCCCGCTAAAACACGGGCAAAGTTCCTGTCTTGGTTGTTTAATGAAAACACCAGGCACTGCCCGTGGCCGGTATTATGATGTCACTGCCAGACACACGAGGCTTCCTATGGAGGCAAGAGGAAGAGGTTGTCATTGTTCACTCGAGTGTTTGACAGACATGCCTGTATGTGCTTCCACTATGGGTCAATCAGTGGTCAGACCTCACGTTCAACATTTAATAGAACTTTATGGGGAACACCCTTGCCTTTGGAATGTAAAATTGACCATATACAGACAGCAATTATTATGTTAAAAATATAATACTGCATATATAGAGTTTTCTGCCGATTATTCTTGGTGGCCACCATACTGGTAGTTATCGTACCGCACACAGTCTGCAAGTCCTGCCTGAACGACCACACGATCTGGCTGTGCCCGGGTTTGAACTTTGACTGGACCAGCTTGACACCGTGTGGACAACGCTCCAGTTGTACCTGTGGGTTGTGCGTGATCGTCTGGAATGGCCTTAAGACTGGAAAGATCGAGGATGATTTGAATAAGATAGAGATCCAGAAAATAAGGGCGATAAAGTACAAAGATCTAAAGGTGGAATTTGGAGAAAGCCTCACAGTTGCATGAAGAAGTAACAGAGAGACTTGAAAGCAATTGAAGAAAGGAAGCGGAAATGGAGGTAAAATAAAAGGCTACAGCGTGGGTGCAGCACTGGCGGTACTACATCTATGCGGAGAGGGATTCATTAATGACACCAATCTTATTATTTACAGCTCGCTAAATATATTGTAGTTACTTTTACGTAAAATCAAAAGGGTTTTAAATCCAAAGTTTTTGAAGTCATGCTGCGCTTCTCTGTTTTTTATTAATAATTCTAGTTCATATTTAGCATTCATTTCCGCTAACGAGTCTCAAGTAACATTTATCACCACAGGTTATTGTCGGAAGAACTAGTGCTACATAAAGAGACTTGGTCCTCTGAGCTATAAAAATCCTTGCAACCTCGTGTGCCCTCGTATTCCTCAATTCTCAGATTTACCCCCTTTCAAATCGGCCAAATCCTCCATTAACTTATCTAGTAAACATTGCTTTTCTTATTTGCTGATAAGCTCTTGAATCTTAGCTTCGCTTCCTCTAAGAAACTATAATGCATCTTCTTCCAAGTGGTAAGGCAAGTGAAGATGCAATGCATTGCTACCCTAAAGAAATTCTCCTTGTATTTTAATAATTTACTTACATTTTCATCTATTCATTTATTAATTGTTTAATTTATTTTTTTCTTTTCTAATAACTAACCTCTTCTGTAATTCCTATTACCTTCTTTTACTTTTTTCAAATGAACACCGTATTCTTTGGAAGCTTGAATTTCAAGTCAGTGGCCCCTGTGGGTTTGTTCCATATGAATAGGGTTAATCTTCTGAATAATAATAATAATAATAATAATAATAATAATAATAATAATAATAATAATAATAATAATAATAATAATAATAATAATAATAATAATTTTCCACCTGAAATGGACCTAGTTTACCAGGCCTCAATGTAAGTCAGCTAGAATATTCAGAGACCACGAATCTTTATTAAATAAAAAATTTTAATTCACGTCCCCCCCCCCTTTTTTTTTAAAAACTAACCAAATTGGGATCTGCCCAAAATTAATTTGTTATTGTTTAAGAGGACTACCTTTCGTAAAAAATTTCGTTGACATTTAAACAAATAAAAAACCTCATTGGAAGGAATAAAAAAATTCCTCTTAATGAACGCATATTTAATATCTTTTCTTCATTTATGCGATTGGTCCTTTGTTGGTTTTTATGACTCAGTAAATGAAACAGCATGGAATAAACTATTTTCGTTATCTCATTATAAAAAAAAACATTTTCTTTCATTTTCCTTTGTTTACAAGGTATGAAAGACTGGGAGATTTCATGTATTTCCAATAACTATCAGATCTTTGCTCCAGTATTCCAGGACTGTTAAGACTTATCTTCCTCTGCAAGGAAGACCGTTCTTGTTTGTCCTGGTTTTCTCAGTCCTGAGCAAGAAAACCTCTGGTCTCCCGACCCTTTGGCATTCACACTTGAGAGAGAAAAAAATTCTCTCCTATTATTGCAACTCTGAAATACATCAACAAAATCTTTTCCGTGTCAACACTACCCTCGAATTCTTCTTCATCCCGTTTCAGATACTGCCTTCGGCGCGTCGAGATTAAAGTGTTAAAACTGAGCTTACATGGGTTTTTCATTACATTCCTAAGCTCGGGTATCAGTGACAATCAATTAGAGACAGACGCCAGAAACCTCGCGATAATTGCTGCTAAGTACAGTAATTAGATCCGCGGACGTGTGTAATGGGCAGCTACTTCTGCCGGGGTTAGGATAGTGGGGGGGAAGGAGCCCCTGTGTGAGATTACGGGCAATTCCTTCCAAGTTCCAGATCTCGAGAAAGACCCGACTTCCAGAACCGACCTCCAGAAGCCTCTCGGGTCGTTGAGAAAGATTATCTTGGTTGCATGTTTGGGCCATGTTTTGTCGCCGTTTGATACCAGAATGATATACTTTATTGTTGCCCTGACACCGAAATGTGCGCCATTAATTGGCGCTCGAAATGATAGTCTGTATGAGAATGATAATGTAGAGGAGAGAGAGAGAGATGAAATTGTGTGTGTGTGTGAGAGAGAGAGAGAGAGAGAGAGAGAGAGAGAGAGAAGTTAATATAAACTATCAGCTGGAGAAAAAGCAGATAATGAGTATTGCGAGAGAGAGAGAGAGAGAGAGAGAGAGAGAGAGAGAGAGAGAGAGAGAGAGAGAGAGAGAGAGAATTATAGTAGTAGTATAGTAGAAGTAAAACGAAAATTTAAAAAATTTACCATAGAAAGAAAGGGAGAGTCTTAAACACCAATAATACCTTAGATAGTAGTAATAGTATAGTAGTAGTAAAATGAAGATTTAAAAAATTTACGAGAGAGAGAGAGAGAGAGTCTTAACCACCAACAATACCTTAGCTTGAAAACTGCCACGCCACTTCTATCTCTGACGCAGACACACCAAAGTGCCTGACATTACGACACCCAGAAGCGAAATTAAAAACTCCCCAGTAATCCAATCTAGAATCTCTTCCTTTTCTCCCTCGCTCCTGAGAGAACATACATATGTCATCCTCTCTCATCACGGGAGATGAAACGCTTCATTATTACTCGTTATCAAGCACGCTTCTGCAATATCTTACAGGATCTGTCTCGCTGATAAGAGGGTTCTCGCCTGTAACGTTCCGCAGAATGCTGGAACTAACCAGCCAAAATCTTTTTAAATTTTTCCGATTTTTTTTTTTTTTTTTTGAGATTTCAGAATGCAATCACTTTGTCTTTTTCAATAACTTGTCTATAACAAGATGTGATTATTACATCACGGGCGAGGATAAGGTTTAACAGCTGTCGTAATGACAGCCTTGAATATTGGCGCCAGTAGGTGGTACAAGTTCCAAAACACGAATTTAATCGGTTCTCATTCAACTGAGAACGTCACCCTGGAACGTTTTTTTTTTTTTTTAAAGACTAGTATAAGAGGCAGCATCGTTACCACTTTGAGTGGAGATATTTTAACGTTTATCACCGATTGCAATATCAAACATGAACACGAAATGGCGATGCATGACCTCAGGAAAGTTGGGGAAATTGACAAGGAATTAGACAGAGAAGGACTTTGAAAAATAATTTTAAACATCGCACTATTATTATTATTATTATTATTATTATTATTATTATTATTATTATTATTATTATAGGTAGAGTGTTCACTGGCTTTTCTTTAGCAACATTCACTTCAGAGTGTGGCGTCCCTGCCTACACGAGTTAGAGTAGAAGAGACACTACAGTAGCTTTGGCAGGCAACTGTTCTAAGAGAAGGTTACTCTGAATACAAACCTTGTTCGCCAGCCTTGGACTGTGCCATAGCCATTGTGCCGTGGCCTTCCATGGTCTTGGGTTTGAGTGCCTTTGCTTGAGGGTAAAACCAGGCATTTTCTTTTTTTTTTTTTTTTTTTACATCCTGGTTTTTTTTTTTTTTAAGTGTGTAGGACAGGCTGATGAAAATGGATAAGGTGCTTGGTGGATTATCAGGAAAGCGCCTTCTTCTTTACCTAATCTTTTCCTCCTAGGCTTCTCACAATTGCCTCAATTGTGACACAAAGAGGATTAGTGAATGGTGTAGTCGGTGGGGTACGAGACTGAACTCCAGCAAAACCAAAACACTGTGATTAACAGATCTCGTACAGATATTCCACCCCTTCCTCCCCTTCAGGTGAATGGGACTCTGCTGAATGCATCGGAAGCTTTAGCTATTCTAGTCGCAACTTCTGACTCACATCAAACTTTTGAGAAACATCTAATGAAATTGTCAACAAATGCCGTACGAAAGTTAGGAATTGTACGAAAGGCTTCATATATTTATGACCGTAATCAATGCATCCTCTTTCAGGTCATTTGTCCCTCAATTACTACAATACTGTTCTCCGGTGTGGATGTCGGTATCTGCCAGATATTTATCTCTTTAAGATAAGAGTTGTTCGTAGTGGCAGGTTTCTCTTCTCTAATGTTACCAGTTATGACTTGGACCATCGACGGATGGTCCCTTGTTTGTAAAAGTTTCATAAGATGTATTTCAACAGAGAGCAACAAGATTTGCTGAACATCAGCCCCAGTATGCATTAAATGTGACAAGCTGTAGAACTCCTCAGTTTCAGAGATCCTTCATTCCTCACACCGCTGGACTGTAGAACAGTCTCCCCGAGGATGTCGTGCAATTGGAACTTCAAATTTTCAAGCGAAGATGTAATGCATCCTAATGCTATTCTCCCTGCATTTTAATACATTTTTATCCTTTTTTTTAATTTATTGTTCCTTTTTTATAAGTGAGATTTCTTTATTTATTTCCTCTCATCTTCTCTTCTTCCTAATGAACACCATATTCTTTGGAAGCTTGAATTTCAAGTCAATGGCCCCTTGGTGGGCTTGTTCCATTTGAATAGGGTTCACCTTCTGAATAATAATAATAATAATAATAATAATAATAATAATAATAATAATAATAATAATAATAATAATAATAATAATAATAATAATAATAAGTCACATGACTAAATAATATTACTAAATTCTCCTTATATTTTATAATTTAACTGCATTTTCATGTATTTATATATTAAATTGTTCTTTTTTTTTGATAACTGACCTCTTCTTTCCGTATTTCCTAATACCTTCTGTTACTTCTTTCGAATGAACACCATATTCTTTGGAAGCTTGAATTTCAAGTCAATGATCCCTGTGGCCTTGTTCCGTTTAAATAGGGCTCATCTTCTGAATAATAATAATAATATTATTATTAATATTTAGATGCCGAACTCTATTCAGACTGAAAAAGCCCACTTGACATTTTAAGCTTCCAAAGAACACGGCGTTTATTTGAAAGCAGCAACAGAAGGTAAAATGAAATACGGAAAGAAGAGTCAGTTATCAAAAAAATAAATGAACAATTTAATATATAAATACGTAAAAATGCAAGTAAACGATAAAATACAAAGGAGAATTTAGTATTTCGTAGTCAACTGTTTGGGTAACACTTTGAGCACAACACTGGCAGAACAACAATAATATTCCCTTTTTTTTTTGTAAATAGTTGAGCAAAGATCGAGCGCAAAACACCGACACCGTTTAAAACAAACAAAACGGCCCGTGCTTTCTAAATCTCGAAACGAGATGGTGAAAACAGCCTTGCGCAATGATACGTACCTTCGGAACCCGTCTGGCGAAGCCATTACTCATATGTCAAGTAGCATAGTATCTACCTGCCAACATTTAAACAAGCGGCGTATAAATAAGCTCTCGAAAACAATCTAAAGGCACTGCTTTTAAAGGCTCTCAGGCAATTGCTTATTTTCAGGAAGGTTCGATAATGGAGCGATTTGTTTTCTATCTATCCAATTTCACTCGAGGTAGTAGTAAAGGGAGGAAGAGTTTAGGAGGAGGTAAGAGAATACGTAATCATAATAGAGAGAGAGAGAGAGAGAGAGAGAGAGAGTGTTAAGAGTTACCATTCAAAGAAGGAGAGGAGAGGTCAAGAAAATAGATAATCCTGAGAGAGAGAGAGAGAGAGAGAGAGAGAGAGAGAGAGAGAGAGAGAGGAAGAGGAGAGAGGAGAGGGGCAGAGAAGACAGGACTCCATGTTAGAGAGAGAGAGAGAGAGAGAGAGAGAGAGAGAGAGAGAGAGAGAGAGTCAAGTGTACAATGGGAGAAGTTGAGGAGGGGGCAGAGGACTTCTTCATATTAAAGAGAGAGAGAGAGAGAGAGAGAGTTACTGTACAGAGAGAAAGTGAATTACCGGCTACAGAGAGAGAGAGAGAGAGAGAGAGAGAGAGAGAGAGAGAGAGAGAGAGAGAGAGAAAGAAAATACTTCAGTAATAATAAGAAAGAGGGAGAGAAACAGTCAGGACAGGGAGGAACGGACCAAGAGTAAACCTGCCTCTATACCTTATCAACGTCCACTGAGTACTGTGAACAATTTTGAAGATTTTCTATTTTCCAACCTAACCCGAGACTCGTCATATTTCACAAAAAAAAAAAAACTAACTTACGATAGTTACGACACTCGCCATCCATTCTTGACGTGAGAGAGTCAACTTCCCAGAATCTCGGCCTGCGGTAAAAACATTCTATTTTCTCGCGTTATCTTTATTTTCCCGGGCGTTTGCAGGCACAGGTTTTAAAACCCAATAAACCAGCAACAACCAAACCCATAAAGCGAGGCTTATGAATCCAGTCAAACCCTAACTGAAGGGAGGTATTCAAAAGAAAAAAAAAACCGAGTTTGTAAATATAAGTGACCTGAAATAAAGGGAAAAAAAATCTTGAGGCAAAAGCCACGCTTTCTTAATGACGCCTACTAGTGCGTTCCTGCTCTCTCTCTCTCTCTCTCTCTCTCTCTCTCTCTCTCTCTCTCTCTCTCTCTCTCTCTCTCTCTCTCTAACAAGTTACACCTTCGATGATTGGTTTGTTTTACATAAATCAAGCTTATGCCAGCACATGCAACCCCACCCCACCTCTGTCTGTCTGTCTCTCTCTCTCTCTCTCTCTCTCTCTCTCTCTCTCTCTCTCTCTCTCTCTGGGAACAAATATACCTTCGAAGGCTGGTTTGCTCTACATTAATCCAGCTTGTGACAGCATGTGCCTGCGCTCTCTCTCTCTCTCTCTCTCTCTCTCTCTCTCTCTCTCTCTCTCTCTCTCTCTCTCTTTGTATCCAAGCAAGAATACGACTTAAACACAAAGCACGAGAAATGAGTTGGGTAACAGACTTAGGGGTGAGGTCAAGGCCTTAGTCCAGGTGAAATATTAAGCGTTATTGAAACCTTATCAATTTTGGCCTAAGCTGCAGTGAGTCATGTAAAGGCTCGACCAAGCAATAAAATATCCTTAAGGTGGAAAGACGTGGCAGTGTCTTACAGGTATCTTATAAAGGCTTTTAATGGCACTATTTTAGTCTGTCTTTATCCTGCTAATATGCATATTATCACATTTCTCACTCTGCTGAAGATAACCTTATTATTCTGAATCAAATGATGGCTGCGTAACAAGTAAGTGCCTGTAGTTGCGGAATACAGTTTTACGAAGAACACCAATATCCTAGCTCTCGCTCTCTCTCTCTCTCTCTCTCTCTCTCTCTCTCTCTCTCTCTCTCTCTCTCTCTCTCTCACACACACACACACACACATATGATCATGTTTAATATCTTACGTTTAGTTTGCAGCATTCATTAAGATTCGATGTTACATTTGCCGTTCTCTCTCTCTCTCTCTCTCTCTCTCTCTCTCTCTCTCTCATGATCTCTGAATATATCTTTAAGTTGACAATATTGATTGAGGTTTGATATATCAACTGCGTTCCCTCTCTCTCTTTCAAAAGTGGTTCAAGACTAGAATTTCGTAGGCCTGTGAGTCTGACAATTATTTGAAAGCCTAATCAAAAAATCAACATTTAATGAAAAATTTGTTCAATCAACATGGTTTTGTACCCGGAAAGTACACAAACCCAACTGTTACCTGTATAATATAAAAATTGATAAATTAAAAGATAAGATTATTTACCTGACTTTGCTTTTGATGAATCATAATATATTAAGGAAAAAATTAGAAAACATAACATTGACAAAGAGAAGATGGATAAAAGAAGAAAATAGAAAACAGATAGTGATTGCAAACGATCTTTCATCCGGTTCTTATCTTGCTTTTGTGAACAGACATAACAGTAATGTTAAGGACTCAGTAGTAAGAATCTATAACAAAATTTTAGATTTGTTTCAAAACTATGGAACTCTACAATCGAGACTATCGTTTAAATGGGCAGATTGTTTTTAACGTTATTTGTTTCAATGAACTATTTAAATTATGCTATATGCATATAAAGGACCTATTAATGAGACAATGCTTAAAGACCTTGCTGTGATGTTGAATAGAATATGTTATGCAATGATCAAATAGAATTCAATTGGCAAAATGCAAAGCAAAAATGGGAATGTTGTTCCGGCACTTCAAAACTAGAAAAGATGAACACATGATTATGATAAAACAACGTAGTCCACAATATTGCAATATAATATGCTCGTCACTACAATGATCATGACAAATTATTTTGCCTATTCCATGCATTACTACCTTGACTGAGATAATTCCCCATTGTATTTTAATAATGAACGCTACATTATCATCTATTTAAACAGATAATGTTAATTTCATGGAACTTTTTTCAAAAGAGCAAGCTGATTAATCTTCTTTAAGGAAAGCACACAGGACATTAATCCACCACGGATTTTTAATGCCTTCTGTTACTTGTTTTAAATAACATCATAATCTTTGGAAGTTTGAATTTAAAGATCATCCCAGACCATCCAAGACTGGAAGATTCAAAATATGAAGATGCGTTCGTCTGTTGAATAACATAATGCCTCAACTGAACCTAATAAATAATAATAATAATAATAATAAATAATAATAATAATAATAATAATAATAATAATAATAATAACTGCAATGCAGGAATGCACAAGTGTGTAACTTGTTCATCCCTGCATTGCAAATATTATCATTATTATCACACACACACACACATACACACATACACAGTCACACACACACACACATGCACACACACACACACAAACTTTATATTCTCCAGAAGGTATTTTTATGTCTGGATGAGGCAAGGTACTTGCCTCGTTCATCCACAAGTGTTAAAAATTTATAGATGGAGAAAACTGTCGTGTATTTATTTTCATTATGGCCAATAAAATTAATCGACAATAGTTTTTTTTTATAATCAGAAAGATTCAGTCCTCAAATAAAGCGAGAACAATCTATAATTAACGAAGATTTAGAAGATAATACAATTGCACAAAGAGATAGACCCGACTGAATGCGTTCTCCCTTCTCTCTCTCTCTCTCTCTCTCTCTCTCTCTCTCTCTCTCTCTCTCTCTCTCTCTCTCAAACACCAATTCAAATTCTCGCAAAACGATAACAAAAGTCTAGAATACCAATAAAAAAGCGATTATTATTCATAAAAACTAAAAATATCGCTCGTAAAAACGGCCATTTGACCGGTCTCCCACCTGCGTTGACTGTAGTGGAAAAAATCAATAAATTAACAGTTAAATTTGCCTAAAACGAATTTCCCTCTCTCTCTCTCTCTCTCTCTCTCTCTCTCTCTCTCTCTCTCTCTCTGGTTAGCCATCAGTAAATCATAGCTTTGGGCACTTTTAATAATCATTCACTTCCATGCAAGGTATTGCCCAGTTTGATCTGGAGTTTCAAAAAAAAAAAAATCAAAAGAATGAGCTAACTGCTAAATATCATGGAATTAAACGAGTCTATTGAACGGCGCTCCTGTAATGGATCAATAGCTCCTGCCTTATTTGCCTTCTTTAAGCTGCCAGATGATAAATGTGGGTTTGCTCCAACAATTTGTATCTCTTTTCCTGGTGCTTGATGATTTTGCTTGTCTTTTAAAAAAAGAGTTAAGAAGAAGAAGAAGAAGAAGAAGAAGAAGAAGAAGAAGAAGAAGAAGAAGAAGAAGAGTGGGAGGCGGCCGAGATTTGAAGAACAGCAGCAGATTTAGATATGAACCTTTAGCACGCAAAAGTAACACTAAATCGGAAATGAACTACGACTTTTGTTCGAAGGAACCATTTAAATGCAGTCCTCTTCTTGAGAAGTCTCTCAGAAGTAATATTCTGTTCTCTAGTCGATCTTCCTTGAAATTCTTTATTCCTCACACCGTGCAATCAGAACCTCATTTTTATCTATTCATTTATTAATTTGTTCATTTATTTTTTCTTTTCTAATAACTGACCTCTTCTCTCCGTATTTTCTATTACCTTCAGTTGATTCTTTCAAATGAACACCGTATTCTTTGGAAGCCTGAATTTCAAGTCATTGGCCCTTCGGTGGGCTCTTTCATATGAAAAGGGTTCATTTTCGGAATAACAACAATAATAATAATAATCTACGCTAAAATACCGATTCTCGGCGTTCACTGAGAAAAGTCGGTGCCGAGACATTTAAGAAATCAACTGACATTATCCTAGCATGAAAATGTCTAGCCGTAGATTTAGAGAATGAGTTTGCAAGTTTAATAATCATTAAGGGCTGAAAAAAACTCGACCTACGCGAATAACTGATCTTTGTTTTTGCGTATTTTATCACTGGCATCAATAGGATGGCTCTAACGGTCTTGTATTGCCTTTTAAATTTTGCGAATGGACTACTACTGTTTGGTGGCTCAACTCTGTGATCTTAAATTCAGTTAATTATTTGGGCTGATCAAATAAAACCTGAGCTGTTTTGTCTAATTTAGTTTCTTTGTGCTGATGTAGCAAGAGAGTATTTGCTACTTTCAACGCAAACACATACAAACTGCTTGCGTACCAACCAATAGTTCTGGTAAATATGCAGCAATGTGACGAGAGAGAGAGAGAGAGAGAGAGAGAGAGAGAGAGAGAGAGAGAGAGGGAGGAGGAGGGTAGATAGGGGTAGATAAGGAATAGAATACAATCCTGAGATAAGAGAGAGAATTATACTTGAATCGAAAATCGAACACCATATATTATACTTGAATCGAAAATCGAACACCATACATTATACTTGAATCGAAAATCGAACACCATATTTGATTGTTCACCATTCACTAATTAAGTTTCCTTCACATTCACTTTACATAATTTTTTATACGTATTAACAATTTATACTAAAATAATAATGTTCTAAGGAAGTGACGAGATTAGAAAAATATCCTGGTATGGCAAATCATTAAAATTCTAAAACACGACAAGAGAAAATTCTCTGATTAGCAAATTTTGGATAACAAACTAGTATCATACCTGGATCTGTTGCAGAGGTGAACCAGAGATTTTACGTGCTTCAAGCACCTGGCAAGCACTTACCTGAAAAACGAGAAAATATCGAATAAAATTTATGATAAGTGACGATGAAAGCAACTTTCATCAGAACTTTGCATAAAAAAATAAGTCATATTTTTCTAAATGAAAGTCCATGGAAATGTTTAAAGAGTAATTGATAATATTACTCGAGGAATTGTTTTGCCTCTTTTTTTATGGAGTTACTACATTTAACAAGAAAATTTAAATGAATTTAGTCAAGACCTTAAGAATGACTTATTTTTTAATGAAGGAATTTTCCAATTAAAATTATTTTACCAAAACTATGTAAAAAATAAATGACCTTTTTTTTAAATTAGGGAATTTTCCAGTCAAAATTATTTTACCAAAACATTGTAAAAATTAAAAGATCCATTTTTTAGATTAAGTAATTCTCCAACCAAAAATCATTTTACCAAATCCTTAAAAAAATATTTTTCCTCTAAATAAGAAATTCTGAGGAACTTAATCAAAACTAATAGAGTAAACGTTTTTATTTTTTTAAAGAAATTCTCTGGGCACTTTCTTACAAGAACCTCACTGTACAATAATTATAAAATTCACTCATCAGAATTTCCCGATTTTTCGTCGCTTTACCGAAAGCTACCTGAAACACGAGAACGCCAGCAGCCGCTCCGTACGACTTTCGCTGGTACCAAGAACAACTTTTTTCCCCTTTATCAAACGAGCGAGTTCTCCCTAAAAAGCGATCTCTTGCGCAGATAAAAATTTATCTCAACATCTTAATGAAACTCTCCTTATCTCGGTCTTAATTCCCTCCACCTATTCATTATTATTTTTCTGAAACATAAAAGCGAGGATTATAATTCTCTGAACAATTTTTTGGTAACTTTTAAGTTATTTATTTATTATTATTTTCTTTCTTTTTTTTTGCAGCAAAGCATATTGGCCGTGGTAGTTTTATTTTGCTGTTCACTCATTTTATTTATATTTATTTATTACTTTTTCCTATGTGTTGTCTATCTCTGAGGGCTAATTCCCCTTTGGAACCCTATTGGGGTTTAGGCAAGTCTATCGACTCTGTCCATAAAGGTTTTCAGCTGAAGATTTAATTCGTTATTTATTACTTTTTCCTACATGCTGTCTACCTCTGCGGGCTAATTCCCCTTTGGAACCCCATTGGGGTTTAGGCAAGTCTATCGACTCTGTCCATAAAGGTGCTCAGCCGAAGATTTAGAGAAGAAACGAACCAACGAAAATTTTCTAGAAATATCTACACTTTTTATCATTGTGTTTGTTTCCTAAATGCCTCAGTCTCTTCCACAAAGACTCCAGATCCTCGAAGATAAGCCAGGCAAAAGAATCAGCAAAAGAATCAGCCAAACACTCAATACCCATTATACCTGATGCGGTTAAGATCTATGGGAACTAACGGGCCTTTAGACATTCAGCGAAGCAAACTCTTACGGGATTAGGCAAAAGGAGGCCCCCCCTTGAGAACGCAGAGCCAAGGAGAGACCTGTCTGTTGGTAGTTATGTAAGAGGCGACAGGTTTCCCCCCCCCCCTGCATCCTTCGGGTGGGCGCCGTGAGGAAGAGTTACCCAGCTGATGCGTGTAAAACTGGTTATTATTATAATTATATTATTGTTGTTATTATTATTTGCGAATGCAACAGTATTTATAAAACACTGAAAACCATTCACTAATATCACTAATAATACTATTATTACTATTATTAATCATCAAATGATGATATATATATATGTATATATATATATATATATATATATATATATATATATATATATATATATATATATATATATATATATATATATATATATGTATATATATATATATATATATATGTGTGTGTGTGTGTGTGTGTGTGTATAATAATGAAATACAAAAAGCCATTTACTACTGATTTGCCATTTTCATTGTGCGAAAATACATTGTGATGCATGTAAAGGCAATTATTATTATTATTATTATTATTATTATTATTATTATTATTATTATTATTATTATTATTATTATTATTATTAAATGCACTAGTATATATATATAATAAAAGACAAAAATACATTTACTAATGTGCCATTTTTAATGTGCAAAAATACATATGCAGATAAAACTAAAAGCTCATTCATTTACAAAAGCAGCTTCCACCAAATAACGAAAGCATATATTTGAAAAGACAAAAACAAAAAAGAAACAAGAGCGTCTGGAACCACAAACCTCCTGCAAGGCTGAGAAATCAACCGACGAAAGGGTCCCTTTTCCAAAAAAATTGTATTCCTCTCTCTCCCAGAATCTAATCACGCGACCCAGCTTTGGTAAAGTCACTGGGAAAAAAAACTTTTTTGGTAGATCTTGCTAAAAAATGAGACATAAACCGAATCTTGCCAGAGCTATTGCAAGTTAAGTTTCAACCATAGTTGACACTTGGCTTGCAAGTTGGAAAAGGAGAATACTACAAACTCAAGGGTCCCAATAAAAAAAAATCATCCAGATTCTAAAAAGGAACTGAAACAGTGGATAAACTATGAAATGAATATAAAAAAAACAAACGAGATAAATACGAAAAGGACAAATAAAAGGTAAACTGAAGTGAGACTACAGATGGTCTAGTCAACGAAAAACCATTATGACGAGGTATGAATTCAAAGTTCCAAAGATTCCACTACAGTGTTATGAGGATCGTTTGACAACTTGGTGACGACAGGAATATAACTTCTAGAAAACTGTGGTATTGAATCTAGAAGGAAATAGAATTGATATTAGCTGCTTGCCAAAAAAATTTCCAGGAAACTGTGTTAATGAATCTTACAGAAAGAAAGGAACACCTTAAAATTTAACAGCATGTCAAGCACTACAGATAAATGTACAAACACTAACAACGATATTATTCCATTAAAGTAAAGGTTATAGTAGAGAAAGCCTTTCACAGTCTTATACAAGCACCAGCAACATAAATGGCCCAGACAGGAACACCTTTCCAAAATCTAAAAGTCAAGGGAGATGAAAGACCTCTCGGGGGCTGGTAATTCCGCCCCCCCACCCCCCCACCAAGAGAAAAATCCCCTGAAACAGCAAGAGAATGAAAACGATGCTTATCACAAAGCCCCTCCTTTCGGAATCTCATTACGTGCGCTCTCTCAGAAGAATGGCTCTTATCGGCGCTGTTTGGCCTCGGCCAATCAACTCTCTTTGTGTTCGATGCTTCGAGCGCAATCTGTTCATAGCAAGATCAGAAAGCTGTTCTCTAACAAACCGTTTATAGGCTCGTTACCTCAAACACGCGATGAGAGAGAGAGAGAGAGAGAGAGAGAGAGAGAGCAAGCTAGGGAAGTGAATACAATAATCATGAGAGAGAGTGAGTGAGCTAGGGAAGAGTATACAATAATCATGAGAGAGAGAGAGAGAGAGAGAGAGAGAGAGAGAGAGAGAGAGAGAGAGAGAGAATATCACTATGTAGAGAGAGAGAGAATAATTACTATGTAGAGAGAGAGAGAGAATATTACTATGGAGAGAGAGAGAGAGAGAGAGAGAGAGAGAGAGAGAGAGAGAGAGAGAGAGAGAGAATATTACTATGTAGAGAGAGAGAGAGAGAGAGAGAGAGAGAGAGAGAGAGAGAGAGAAAACACAGCCTTTACATAATACACACGAAAAAAAAATCGAATGCAGCTTGCCCACAGCGTTAAAGCACAAAAAAATAAATTTCAACAATCTTCGTTTTCTCGGTGTCTTGGGTTGCGGGGGGCTGGGGGGGGGGGGGATCTTTTATAGTGGGCATCCCCACTCATGATTGTTTGCACCTGTAGCCGGGGCAAAACACGTCCAGTAAAGCCGAAACGTGAACATAAACGCACGGCGGTTGTGTTGGGGACGTAGGCTCTCGACCAGCAATCCACTCTTGGGGGAAAAAGTGTTGGATTTTGTAGGGCAGCAAACTCCTGTTCCCATTTCGAGGACGTCGTAGGAAGTAGGGAATAGAGGGGGGGGGGAGTGGAAATTGTGGATAGGGGGCTTTGGAAGTTTAGGGGTGGAGTGACATAAGGGGAAGGGGGTGTAAATCATGGATAGGGAACTTTAGGAGCTTGGGAGTGGAGTGGGAGGGGGCATATGGGAGGGTGTAGAACGATGGAAGGGGAAGGGGAGTTTGGGAGTGGAGTGACATAAAGGGGAGGGAGTAAAGGGGTATAAGAGGTAGCATGTAAACTGAACATAGGGTGTTACAGGAGTAGTGTGACATAGGGGGGAGGGGTGTAAATTGTGGATAGGGACCTTAGTGAGTTTGGAAGTGGAGTAACATAATGGCGGTGAGATGTAAATTGTAGATATCGGGAATTGGGAGTTTGGGAGTGGAGTGACCTATAGGGGAGTGAATGTGAATTGTAGATATCGGAAATTGGGAGTTTAGGAGCGGAGTAACATAAGGAGAGGGGTGTAAATTGTAGATGAGGGGTTTTGGGAGTTTGGGAGTGGAATGAATTAAGAGGTAGTGAGTGTAAATTGTGGATAGGCGTCTTTAGGAGTTTGGGAGCGGAGTGACATAACGGGGAGGGGGGGTGCAAATTGTGGATAGGGGGGTTACAGGAGTGGAGTGACAAAGAGGAGGTCATTGCGGTAGAACTGAGGTGTCGTTAAATCCCATTAGGTCAAGCTGGGATAATACAAGCACTAAAATCTTCGTTCGCACGAATCGTCCGAGGGAGTTTTGTCGCTACACGCTCGAAAATGCTTTTAAATTGTGTGGTAAGTGCCAGAATTTTGGCTTCGGCAAACCGCGGGGGAAGTTCTCGACAAGGGACTAAAGAGTTTACGAGCATTAGAACGTGAAAGCTAACGACGCCTTGAGAGAGAGAGAGAGAGAGAGAGAGAGAGAGAGAGAGAGAGAGAGAGAGAGAGAGAGAGCTTTTTATCATTTTATATCAGAGAAAAACCACTTGAGTCAGAGAAAGAGGGAAAAACTTTTAAATTAAGAGAAAATTCCCTTGAGAGAGAGAGAGAGAGAGAGAGAGGGAGAGAGAGAGAGAGAGAGAGAGAGAGAGAGAGAGAGAGAGAGAGAGAGAGAGAGAGCTTTTATCGTTTTATATCAGAGAAAAAGCCACTTGAGTCAGAGAAAGGTGGAAAAATAAACAGACAGCTTTTACATTAAGAGAAAATCCCCTTGAGAGAGAGAGAGAGAGAGAGAGAGAGAGAGAGAGAGAGAGAGAGAGAGACGGAGTATTCAGTTACAGAAAAGCCACAACAACGAATTCCCTTAATTTCTTCGGAGGCTAATCCCCCTTCTTAAGAGGAGATTGGTAGCGCATCCGATAATCCCCTTCTCGTAAATCTTCCCGGCTACGACCCGAGACGCAAACGAAACTCGGAATGAAACCCGCGTCACAAATCGTTAATTGTTATTTAGCCTTTTCCAGCCGTATCGTAACTTTTCCTAGGACCTACCGCCTACTATTTTCTTGGGTCTTTTTGCGGGCGTAACGGGATGGGAATGGGTTTCGGTAACCGGGTTTTTGGATGCTATAAAGATGCTCATGAACGCTTGTTAATTGCTTCCCCACTTACGCTTACGGTAATTAGTCAAGTCCACCTCCCCCCTCCCCCAACCTCTACCATGCGCTAGTTACGTCTTAGGTAACTTCTTGTACAGACGTTTCTACGGGGCGTCTGGTAGGTTTAACCCTGGGTCTTGAAAATATAAATATACTTTTGGAAATGTGCGATTTTCTAGTAATCTATACATAACATTTGGAATTCATGCTCCTCATAGGAAAAGTAACCGTGAATATTAATGGATCGTGGATATTAATGAATCTTGAACATTAATGAATCATCAAACAGCTAATTCAAGCAATCTACTCTTCAACTCCGCTGGTTAACTCAAGTTTATCATTTGAATTATGAGCCTAACAGCGAGTGTATGAAGAGACTAGTTTACTCTGAATTCATATTTTATAATCTAGACGCTTCATTCTACAAACCATACTGAAAGTTAAAAATGTTTTACATTCATGAAGGCTACACATACATACAACCATACATACATAACTGAATGTGAAGTAGAGGATATTTGCCTGACCAGTTTCGTCCATTAAGACACTTTCCAAAAGACATGTGCAACAGTCAGTTGCCAGTCAGGACCATATGTTCAGCTTCACTTTTATTTATAGTATTTTACATTTAAACATCAGCTCTTCCTGAGTTATAGCACATACATATGTACAGAGATCTAGTAAGGCCTGAGTTTCAATAGTTTACGTACAGTATATGCACGTACGACCCACCAAAGCTTATTGTTCATCTGCTGACTAAATTTTAAAGTTGCAGACAGGGTAGAAAAGGACTTAAGGACAGCTTCAAAGTCCCATGCCAGCGCTGAAAGAAAAATGTATATAAGAACATTTTAGTCATAGATAAAGACAGATTGACAGGTAGATAGATGGATAGATAGATAGTTGCCCTAAAGGCCTGGTGAGAAACAGAATGACTGTACCTTCGGGATGTAACAGGTACCTGTGGGTGAAAGCAAGGAAAAATTAAATAGATAGAGAGATAGAGATGGACAAATAGATGCCCCAAAGGTCTGATGAGAAACAGAAGGGCTGTACCCAAGTTACGTCATCCATACCAATTGGTGAAAAACATTAGGTGATAAAACATTCACAAACCGAAATTGCTGAGGTGAAAACAGCTGTTAAAATCCAAGAATAATTTATCTAAATTTTTCAGTACTCTCAAACAGAGCATATTGGTAAAAGTGGTATCTCAGGTCATAACTCTTTCATAATAATTGACCACTCTCTCTCTCTCTCTCTCTCTCTCTCTCTCTCTCTCTCTCTCTCTCTCTCTCTCTCTCTCTCTCTCTCTCTCTCTCTCATCTGCGTGTTCCTTCCCAGGAACAAGACAGGCACGACTTTCATGCTCAACTTTGACAGAATAAAATAGGAGCAGAAGATATTTTCTTCTTATTATTATTACTATTATCATTATTATTACTTTTATTACTGTTTCTGTTGCAGTTGCAGTTTTCTTTATGATGAATATCATGAAGGTAAAATCATTATGTTTTTGAAATAGGATTATTGACTTCATTTTTGCAAAGAAATTCTTATTACACATTAACATTTAGCAAACCAATTTACCAAAATAAGAAAACGACTGAATTTGCGTTTCCAGTGACAAGACTATAACAATATATGAAGGTTGTCTTTAGAAATTTATAAAAACTTCAACAATATTTTGCACGATGCCCAAGGGTATGAGACCATCCATTTGACATTATCGAACACCACTTTGTTTTCAAAGCCAGTGGTACATTCAAATGGTTGCGGGATTAAAAGTTATTGTTTTGAAAACAATAACTTTCTAATCACCTCATTTGAACAGGAAATTAAACAATCTTACAAGCAGGTAAAGAGGCATATATTGAACAAAAATACATTACTCTTCATCAAGTTAACTGAAATAAAAAAAAAAATTATTTCTTCCACCGAGTAAATAACTCGAGTTAATATCACGGAAACTTATCAAAATTTAAAGCAACGCCAACGAGCTTATTAAGCCTTATCTCTCGTGTTTCCTTATCTCCTTCACCTTATAAAGACTGAAGCGATCTCTCCAAAAGGTCTTATCTCAGACTAGACTGTGTACCATCAAGTTATTATTATCCTTTTCCTTTATTTAGCTCCGATCATTTAAAAGCAGTCTGAGAATGGAGAAGTGAGCTTGGAAAATGAGAAGTTGAAATGTTATTATAAAGAATATTTTCCTTTACTTGAATATCTCGCAGTGTCTTCAAGATGAATGAGGAACATTATATATATATATATGTGTATGTATATATATATATATATATATATATATATATATATATATATATATATATATATATATATATATATATATTATCATTATATTCTCTTATTTTTATTTTACACACCTCTAGACAAACGTTCACTACACGTATCCTTTGTACCGAAAATCTCCAACTGAAAGGCAACCAGGATTGACAGCCAATATTACTGGCAGTTATTCCTACTATTTTTTATTCTACAGATGCAATTAAAAGTGCCTGTGCCTGGAGTTTAACATCCACGGTTGTATACAAAACATGCACATTAGCATAATTAACTAGAAGCAATAACATCTAAAACAACAACTATTACTATTACTGTTACTATTTTGAATACTGTTACTTCAATTACTATCGCCTAGGTTTCTCCTGTCTATCAATGAGTGTATGTAACATTAAGAGAATGGTCTTTTAAGCATCGGGTTGGGACCCATATCCTGAATAGTCCACTAGGGGTCTGCATGGAGTTCTCGTTTAATATGAAGAATGGCCGTATTCAAAATGAATATTAGATGGGTAAGAGATGGAAGAAAGGATTGGGCTTAGGGCTTCCGTGTGGTGGTAGACAAATATTGTTTTTTCATAACAATTTCTAAGAAACGCCAAAAGGCACTTGTATAGGCAAATCCTATTTACATTCTTAGAGCCCATACAAAGTAAAGAAGTTACATTTTTGTTGATCGATCCTGTAGCTAAAGATCTTATGTTGCAACCACTCTCTCTCTCTCTCTCTCTCTCTCTCTCTCTCTCTCTCTCTCTCTCTCTCTCTCTCTCTCTCTTCCATAGAACCCATATAAATTGAAGGTATTTTTGTTGATCGAACCTGTAGCTAAGGATTGATATCTTATGTTCCAATCTCTCTCTCTCTCTCTCTCTCTCTCTCTCTCTCTCTCTCTCTCTCTCTCTCTCTCTCTCTCTCTCTCTCTCTCTCAGAAAACAATGCACACCTGTATGCATCGTCATCATTCATTCATTCGAAGAAAAACCCATTTAGATTTTTTTTTGAATGTTCAGATCATCTTTTTTTCTCTCTCTCTCTCTTCCCTACATTATGATGCATGGCGCCTTTCTCTCCTATAATCTAATTAGATCTGCGGCCGGGGAAAATTGTGCCCTATTTGAGTATATGAGCTGCATATCATACTCATCTACTTCATCATCATCCGTTTGGTTCTCATCAAGTTCTCATCCCGTCCGCTACGGCGTATAGGACTGGCTTAGAGGGCCATCCGTCTTCTACCACGGAGCCTTTAATTTTGTGACCCAATGAATCAGGGGTATGAATTAGGGGTACCAACAGCTCAAGGTAACTTATACATTCTCAGTACTGTCAACTGCATCGCAACACGAGCGTTTGGAGATCTCGATCCTTCGCTGAGATCGAGTCATTCAACGCGAAATGTCTCCTCCAGACGAAAATTATATTCCTGTCTCCACAAAAATCTAATATGCTATCCTGTCACGTCGTAATGATTAAAAGCTGGTTAAAAAATAAAAGCTATTGTACTTTGGCATAAGAATTCCTGATTCTTAACCGTCGTATATTTGAAAAAGAAAAAGTGCTTAACTGTAGTAATGAAATTTTATATTAAGGATGGGTGAGGGTACAGATTATACATTTGTTTACGATGATTGCTCAAGAAGTCAGGATGCGCTGGACAGGCGAAGGTGGAGAAGGGTGATAGGTAACAGCGACCCCCATTTAGAAATGGGTAAAGCTGAAGAAGAAGAAGAAGAAGAAGAAGAAGAAGAAGAAGAAGAAGAAGAAGAAGAAGAAGAAGAAGAAGAAGAAGAAGAGAGCTTACACTTTTTACTTTATATTAGGCGATGAAATGAATGTATATAAGACGACGCTGGAAAAGTCGTGTCCTTTCTTTATCATTTTTCTACGACAATAAAATTAAAAATTAAAAATTAAATCAAAAGTAAAAGTGAAATAAAAATAACAAGTAATAAAAATAAAGGTTTAAGAAATAATGATAATTATAACAAACTTTGCTTATATAGGGACCATAATAAAACAAGTAAGAAATGCGCCGAAGTTTCTTCGGATCAGCCGAGTTTTCTGTATGAAACTTTCAGCAACGGCCCATGAAACTTTTAGCCGCGGCCCATGAAACTTCCAGCCACGACCCGGTGGTGGCATATGTTGTTGGTACCTATTACGCTGCCAGACGTACGATTACGGCTAAATTTAACCTTAAATAATATAAAAACTATTGAGGCTAGAAGACTGCAATTTGTTATGCTTGATGACTGGAGGGTAGATGATCAACATACCAATTTGCAGCCCTGTCGGCTCAGTAGTTTTTAAGTCTGAGGGCGGACAGAAAAAGTGTGGACGGACAAACAAAGCCATCCCAATAGTTTTCTTGTACAGAAAACTAGATACGCATCGCTCACCTCGCTTCAGCTACAAACTCGCTATTAGGACGTGAAATTTCTAGAGAGGGGACGATAAATTTCGAGAAAAACAAAAATGATTACCGCATTAAACGAAAGTGTATAAGAATGTATTTTCGGCTCAACTTCAAAAATGATTAGTTACAATACATTTTTATATTACAATCAAGTTTATCTATTAAAAATCACATTTTTATATTACAGTCATCTTTATATTAAAATCATTTTTATATCAAAATAATTTTTATATCACAATCATACTTTGATTTTACAATGATATATTTATATCAAAATCAAGGCTTTATGCTACCATCAAATTTTTATTTTACAATCATTTTTACATTACAATCATATTTTTACATTACAATCAAATCTTTACATTACGGGTTATTACTAACAAACTGACTAAAAGAAATAGAAATAAATTTTCTTTCAATCTTAAAAGTAAATAAACAACAAAGCCATGAGATTTAATGCTTGTCTGACTTGACAAGAAACATAAACATTCCCTTACTGCAGTCGTGGGAGGCTCCTTTATCAAATCTATATACTATAAACTTTTGAATTGATCCTCAATCATTATAAGCTTAACCTTTACAGAAATCGAATGAGAGACGGAATGGCGAAATTTAATAAGAGAGAGAGAGAGAGAGAGAGAGAGAGAGAGAGAGAGAGAGAGAGAGAAGATGCAAACAGTAATGTCTGGAAGGAAAGAAATTCACTTAGAGAGAGAGAGAGAGAGAGAGAGAGAGAGAGAGAGAGAGAGAGAGAGAGAGAGAGAGTAATAACTTTCAGACAATAATAATTCATTTGACAGACAGAGAGAAGCAGACATAATGCAAATAGTTATGGCTTTAAGACGTGGGAATTCATCTAAGAGAGAGAGAGAGAGAGAGAGAGAGAGAGAGAGAGAGAGAGAGAGAGAGAGAGAGAGAGAGAGAGAGAGAGAAATAGTTTGCCTTACTGGATAAAATATACCTTATCATCATCGATCGTTACAGAATAATACGCATAAACAAATGTACTCGTTAAATTTAATAACTATAAATCTTTAAAGTAAAATATCCAAGCCATAGTTAACAGAAATGATAGCCTTGGCCAAATATGCTTAGAGTTTATTAAAGGTAAAAGGTGAATAAAAACTAGGCAACACTGAGTATTGATATTAAGAGGGTATGTGTGTATATATATGTATATATATTATATATATGTATGTATGTATGTATACATATACATATATATATGTATAATATATATATATATATATATATATATATATATATATATATATATATATATATATATATATATATATATATATATACATATATATATTCTACAATTTTATTATTGTGCTCTTAGCTACTACAGATTTATCCGAAATGTATTTAACAGTTCACCAACGACCACATAGGTTCAGCACTTTCCTTCGCTATCCTCCTTTACTCTACAGGAAATTTCGGCTGAAACAGGTACAGCAGAAACAACATAAATCTCCAAAAGTATCCCTAAATATACAAAGCAAATTTCCGACCAATTCTCTGACTCATCTTCCACGGCCCTTGTCTACGGCATATGGAGGTTACCTCTATATCCGTGAGAAATATCTCGACTCGTGAGGAACATAGGGACCGCCGTACAGTCTCGGCCCGTCATTTTCCCCCTAAAATTACACCCGTGTCCTCGCCGCCTCTCGCTGTAATACTGTACCCATTACGAAATTTGATATTAAGTACAGACGCCATGTTGCATGCCCGTCGTCACAATCACACCAATTCTAACGCAAAGAGAGTTATTGCATGGTCCGGCCGTTTAGATTCGCTGCCTCCCATATCCTCGAAAGGTGATATTTGGGTATAACGATGCTATGGGTACGGCCTCCGTAAATATAGGGGTTTAGAGATGTGAAGAGATTGAAAAGCCGTGTGAAGATGGATCGTCCGCGGAGCAAGTTTTCTTTGATGAGGCGCTTCGGTTTCCGAAGTTATGGAGACATTAGACATTTCGTATATAGTTTCATTTTCTGTACAAATCTCTCTCTCTCTCTCTCTCTCTCTCTCTCTCTCTCTCTCTCTCTCTCTCTCTCTCACACACACACACACACAATGCATACATACATAAATACATACATACAGTGGTTATAGGAACATTAGACATTTCATGTTGTTTTATTATCTATACAGAAATACCTCTTTCTCCCAGTGCATGAATACATGCTGTACATAGGAGTGATGGATACATTAAACATTTCACAGCCATTTTCTGTACAGAAAAGTCTCTTTCTCCTAATGTATGTATGTACAATAAGAGTAAGTGTTAAACACAAATTATAGATTAACAGTTATATGTGCGCATTAGTATACACTTACGAACATGCACGAAAAACCTTTACATACGCCATGCTTATGTTCACATATGAAATTTATATATACATTCCAAAACCAATCTTGTTTCAATGGTAAAAGGTGGTTAGATGATAGTTGTTGTGTGCAGTTTTCGTCTCCTATTGCCTTTCTGATAAATTTATTCCCATACAAATTCTCCAACACAAATTCCCCACCCATTGGATCGTTGATCCTTTGTTGATTCCTTATCTTATAAATTTCTTTTGTAATTGTGGATGTTTCTAAACTGGTTCGATTTCATCATCGAACATTTCCAACACCTGTTCTTTTGTAGTTGTGGATGTTCAAATTATCAAATGCTTGTTTGTGTAATTATATATATATATATATATATAAAGTCGAAACCGGTCAGGACCTACACCCCGTTTCTTATATATATAAATATATATATAAGTATAATATATATATATATATATATATATATATATATATATATATATATATATATATACTATATATATATATATATATATATATATATATATATATATATATATATATAGTATATATATATATATATATATATATATATATATATATATATATATATAAATATGAACATATAATGCTTTCCTCACTCCCCAATCTCCTCACGCTCTTAGGACACGCCCGTCACCACAGAGCCTTATACCCAGATGAAGAAACAATCAAGAAACCCCCGACGGGTGAATTATCTCAATTCGAGATCATTTCTAGACTTCTTTTTCTGCTGAGGCAAATTCCTACATCTCTAGGAGAGGAGGTTACTTTCTCTGGGTCTTTTTTCCTCACTGTCACCCGGTTGCTCACAGTGATAATTATATAATTATTTTCCACTCATGAGAGATAATTGAGAGATAATTCCTCTTATTTAACGTGGGGTACTGTGCCCTGTGGTCTTAATTGTCTGGTCTTTAAAAGTAGGTGGCGACGATGATGGTTCGATAAGGGTCCAACCTGGTGGTCATTTAAGCATTAATGTGAGAATAATAATAATAATAATAATAATAATAATAATAATAATAATAATAATAATAATAATAATAATAATAATAACAATAATAATTGAAAATATATTAATAATGCTGAAAATTTTTACTGAAAAAATTAATATTAATAAAACAATAATAATGATAATTAACATATTTTACTAAAATAATAACAGTTCTAATGATATAACAAAACTATGACTGAGAATATAACAGCAATTAATCTAACCTTCCAAAGGTATAAAACGAATTTACCGAAGTAAATGAGTGACTTGTCTTCAACTCGCTTCACTTTCTAATTCCGCCGTTTGTAATTGCATCCACATAGCTAAAAGCGACAACATTATCACACTTTGTGAGCCATTATGAAGGGCTTTTATGCGTTCAGCGACGGTAAACGCCGGACAAGAAAGCGCCGCTCTGGCTGTGCAATGTTCGAAACGTTCGGTTTCTCTCTCGGAGAAAATTGTACCGGGCTTCGTTTGTAGCCACAAGAGGTGTATTAAAATTCTGAATTGTTGTTTTGTATTAATTTTATCTTTTTTATACGAGTGAGAAAGTCACTAACTCATTCCTGATCTCGATATGACATCTCGAATACGTTTCTATTCGACGAAGTCAGGATCGACGAAACGGAACGCTCGCAACAAGGGACCGCCCACGGCCGAGACCGTGGCTACAGAACGCACTGCTCAGGAGGAGATAAAGATCAGACGTTCTCCTGATGAAAATTGCAAATTAGAGGATTGATAATGAAGACCGAACACAATAAACATCCAGAACTCAACACCATAATCCTTCTCCCGTTGTCAGGATAATTTGTTCCGCTTCCAACGGGCTTCAAAGACCCCGAAGTGACGGTGGTGCTTGCTTGGGAGGGAGTCGACCAGAAAGCAGTTTTTCGTTGTTGTATCTTTAACAAACGGGCGAGATTTTTATGGCCGTGGACAATGGAACGTTACACTCGCACATTTCGCTTGGTTAAAGCACGTCTGAAAATACGCTAAAAGCATACGCACATTGCATTTATTTTTTTTTTTTACAAGCACATAAAAACTAAACGGCAGAATCTTTAATTTGCGCACTTGGAAGGTTGATTTAGTCTATCACTTAAGTGGCCATGGTCTAAAAGTGTCCGAATGTTTTACAGCTTTCAATAAAAGGCAAAAATATCAAGTGTTTCGTTAAAAAACTTTTTTTTTTTTATCAAACTTTAGAGAGAAACTTATAAATTTTTCCCCAAAATCTTTACTATGGACGTGCAAATATCTTGCTTGTTATAATTCTAATTATACTACTTGTTTATTTTACGACAATTTGCGCTTAATAACAGGTATATATGACCTTCCATATTTTCCAAAATCCGAAGTTTGGCTTATCACAAAAAATATAAAATATAAAAGGCAAGAAGCCATAATCTCATAACCTATTCAAACAGCCTATACCAAAAATAAACTATTTGTTATTGCTAGCATTATTTTCACTTTAACTATCATGAATATACTATAGCTATTACCACTACCACTATTTATAGACAACTCTCAAAATAACTTCTATAATTAAGATTTCCTGAATGACATCTGATTTCCTTAAAATTTCTAATCTTGATTCTAAATAGTTATTAATCTAAAATTTAGGAACGGAAATAATAATAATAATAATAATAATAATAATAATAATAATAATAATAATAATAATAATAATAATAATAATAATAATAATTAAAAATTCTCATAGACGCAAACCCACAGTTATGTATATGTACATATATTTAAAGATAAATCAGTACAGATTTATCTTTAAATATATGTACTTATAACTGTGGATTTTCTTCTCCAGTAATAATAATAATAATAATAATAATAATAATAATAATAATAATAATAATAATAATAATAATAATAATAATAATAATAATATTTATTTCGGCTCAAGACCACATATAAAATTATTACAGTGTTTACATCGACAATAGAAAACCCACTCTCTTGATTGGTATTCAAGAGAACATTAAATGCTTAGCGAATCTTACTACCTTGAGTATTTGGTATTCACTAAGCGAACATGAGAGATTAAAGCGAATCAGTGATGAATCGTATAAACAAAGAAAATGAATAATGAATATTTGGAGTCCAGGTAAATAAAAAAAAAAAAAAGTCATGAAAATATTCTGATCAAATTAGTGGTACCAGATTGATTCCTTGAAAATAATAATAATAATAATGATAATAATAATGATAATAATAATAATAATAATAATAATAATAATAATAATAATAATAATAATAGTAATTCGTTTCATTTCAAAAAAGTATTTAAAATAATCAACAGACCATTTTGTGTTTAACCGAAAGGTTTTACATTGCCTTGCCCTGATGAAGAGAAACCGTGCATTTTTACGATTTAAGAAATAACCTCGATAAATTAAGAATAACTTATTATGCATTACAAAAGATTACGAATTATTAAACCCTTACATTTAATGGAATGGAATATTAAATTTAGGCCAAGGCCAAGCGCTGCGACCTATGAAGTCATTCAGCGCTGAAAGAGAAACAGAGTAAAAAGGTTTTAAAGGCGTAAGGGGAGGAGAACCTCCCAGTTGCACCATGAAATAATTGTTAGGAGAGGGTGGAGGAAAGTAAGATAGAAGAAGAATATGAACGGTGGTACAGTAAAAGGAATAAAATGGATCACAACTATTGGCCAAAGGGACGCTGCGAAGAACCTTAAGCAATGCCTACAGTGCACCGCGTGAGTTGTACTGAAGGCATTAACCCGCCTTCGGGGCCTTAAATTTAAATAATGGTATCTACAATTTCTCTCTCGTCACTTTCGTAATCATCGTATCAAAAAAAAAATTGTTTTTAAAGTAAGCGTTCTTAAGTACTTCAGTACAATAAACGACTAATATACTCAAATCTCGCCGCTTTTTAAGGATTAAGAAGAAATTTTTTAAATAAAAAAAGAAAATAATCTGCTGATATTTCGGGAGTTTATCGTTTCCACTCGTCAGGTACTTAACCTCATGACCTCCTCCACCCACCTCCCTCCTCACTCACCCACTCAACCTCCCTCCCCCCTCAATCTTCCCTCTGCCGAAAAAGCCTAAGATGGAAATGGGAGAGATTTTCGTCAAAGAAAAAGTGAACAGCTTTTCAATACCAGTTTATTTGTGTATTTAAACAGTTTTTCCTTCCCATTGTATTTATTTATCAATTTATTTAATTTTGCAATTTCCCTTACATTATTCTCGTAACTGGGGTTGTCCCTGCATTAAATACAAAGATCTGTCAGCACTAACAACCCGTCTCTTTCGTTTTGGAAATCACCATAATTATATCCGTCCATTTCAGATCAGTGCCGCGTACGGAAACAAGGTTGATACAACACAGTTCACAGAATTTAGATACATGAAATAAAAAAAAGTTACAAGGAATGACCAGCAGTAGTAGTAATAATAATAATAATAATAATAATAATAATAATAATAATAATAATAATAATAATAATAATAATAATATAGTGATGAGTAATGTACAAGATGAACTGTTTTAGGTTAATAATAATAATAATAATAATAATAATAATAATAATAATAATAATAATAATAATAATAAATTTGCTTCTGAAGAATTCGAAAGTGTCAGCAAAGCGACTGATAATGGCAGTTGGGTATATTCTCAGCATTTTACGAATAAATTCTTGTCCTTTTTGCCATAATCTTTTCTTTCTTTTCACCAGTATTCGCTTACCTTTTAAATTCAGTAAATTCAATTTCCTTTCTTTAAATTCTCTTTCCTCCTCTTTAAATCTCTCTCATCTTCCCCTCTCCCGGTCGTTTCATTTTCTCCTTAATCCGAGGCCTTAAACTTTTAAAGTCTGTGTGTGTGTTTGTGTGCGTGTGTGCGTATGTGTGTGTGTGTGTTTGTGTGTTTGCCCACGTACGCACGTGGGCTATCTATCTATTTGACCTTAGCGTACGTGCGTGTATGTGTAGTATATATCTGCCCTAGTACGTACGTGGGTATCTATAAATTTGACTCGAGGGTATGTGTGTATGTGTGTGTGTGTGTTTGTATGTGTATTTGCCCGCTTAAGTACGTACGTGGGCACCCGTCTGTATGACCCTGGGAGGTCTTCCAGGTCAGGCCACGGAATGCGGCCCAGAGATTGTGAGAGTTCAAGCATCTTTCTACCATCTCCCAAGAAAGTCTCATCTGATCTCTCGGATGCTGCTCTAACCTTTTAAAGGGTTTCTCAGAGTGTGTCTGTGTGTGTGTGTGTAGGGTTTTATCTCCAGCTCTTTGTATAGATCTAAATCACCCACCACCGGGGGTAGGGCTTCTCAGGTTGCGTACGTTGTTCCGCTGGAAGTTGCTGCGTATAAGATTTTGCGTAAAAGGCTGGAATGAGGACGTTCTAGTGAGAGCTTCGTGAAGATTGCCTTGTATCAGACTTACATCTCTTCAGAAAGGGAAGGGGTTGGATGTGCCATTGGTGGTCCGATAGAGCAACAATAAAATTCTCCTTGATTGCTCATTAACCCTGTGTTTATGATGACTGCTGCTGGCAGGGTCTGTCTCCCTCGGTTGTACGTTACACGCGAGATGTAATGTACAGGCACCTTTCAATAATATTTATAATAAAAACGTGTGTGCGTGTATATATATATAATATATATAACTATATATATATATATATATATATATATATATATATATATATATATATATATATATATATATATATATATATATATATATATATATATAATGCCAAGTGGGTAAGCATACTTTCCCCCATATACCAACCCCTCCTCCCACCCCTCTTTGATGGGGCCGAGTGCTTAAAGTCCTGTATCACCCGCGTATCATTCCGGAAGGCGCAGGTTCAAATCCTGATCTAGTGGGAGCATTGATCGTGCATAATTCCCTTTCACCGTAATTACTTCCATTCATTTTATAATTCATGATGTAACTGCCACTTATTTAACTATTTGTCTTTGGTGTTCCTACGTCCTTACTTCTTTTCTTCAATTTTGCTGTCCAGCTCCCCTGTTTTGAGCTCTTGAATGGTCGAAAGTGGCCCAGTGCGTAGCTTGATAGTCAAAATTTTAAAAATAAAATAAAATCCGTGTGGTTTTAAACCTCAAATCGACACATGTTTAACAAACAAGATATTTTTCTATCTAACCTATCATAAATTGCTTGAATTCAGGTACGAGAAGAGATAAAAAATTACAAATAAATTCCTGCAGCTGTAACTGAAAAATACCAAATACTGCTAATTCACTAATCTGTCATATCTGGTAATAAACTCCAGATCGATATACGTTTAAACAAACAAAATATTCATCCATCTAACTCCTCACAAATGGAATAAATTTGTGTCCACAAAAATTGAGAAACAAATTGAAAACACATTTCTACAGGTCTAGTTGCAGAAATCATGAATACTGCTAACTCATTAACCTGTCATACCTGGTATCACACCCCAAATCGATATATGTTTAATTAAATATTTATCGACCTATCATAAATTGAATAAATTTAACTACAAAAAATGGAACAACATATTGCAAAAAAATTTCCCCAGATGTGGTTACAGAATCACTAAATACTAACTCATTAAGTTATCATAATATCTAGCCGCTTTTTTGTTAACTATTGCTGTCAAGTAAATACCACCAGCGCTCACTGGCATCCGAGAGCAAGGTCGACAAATTCCGAGAGATAACTATTTGCCTTCAAGTAAAGGAGCGGATTTCGTTGTCAGTAAAATATGCGACGGCCGTCTTCGCATCGTCTCTGGCGACTTCCCGTCGTATTTCTTACGACAGAAACTATTGTTTGATGTTGACGGAAGACGCCGAGGTCTTAAGTTTAATTAACTTATGACAGTATTGAAGATGGAGAGTCAAAATCATTCTCATCAGGAGGGAAGCAGGCAGTCGTTCATTAGTTTTTGAGAGAGAGAGAGAGAGAGAGAGAGAGAGAGAGAGAGAGAGAGAGAGAGAGAGAGAGAGAGAGCGGGGTTCTGTCTATTGGTATTCTGATAGTACAAAATTTAATATAATCACGGTTGATTACGATTTAAGATGTTCAGTGGTTCTAAAAATAGATCTTCTAGTAAGCACTGAGCGACTCTTGAAACTGAACAATAATAATAATAATAATAATAATAATAATAATAATAATAATAATAATAATCATCGTAAACTTGTAGGATGTGACGTAACCTCAGGTACTGACGCAACTTCATCAATTGGTAACTTTACTAAAGATACTAATTAAGAATGAGAGAGAGAGAGAGAGAGAGAGAGAGAGAGAGAGAGAGAGAGAGAGAGAGAAACGAACAACTTTTTCCACACATTCCCGTTTTTATTCTAAAGTCAATTCGTGCCAAGGGATTCATCGCATACCGCCGAAGTCATTAATATTCTCCGCCCGATCCATTGACTTATCTCTCTTAATCAAGTATCATTGAATACTTTTATCCTGATAAACGATTTCTTGATGATTTTTCTTTTTTTTTTTTGCGTGTGTAATGTAGCCGACCATTTTGCTTGAGTCTTTCATTTTCTTGCTTGCTAATTAAGTGGATAATCTAACTATTTGTGTATTCATTCATTTATTCACACGGACTGTATCGTAATGCAAGGTTGGCGTTGCTCAATGATTTTTTTTTTTTTTGAATAGCAGAATGTTTCAGACAGATTATAGCGGTGCGAAGATTTACAAAGGGCCTTATTTGTCATACTATATGCTGAACGCAACCTTGTAATTTAAAAAAAAAATGTTTGGAAAATTTATTCATACATAGATAATGTATATTTCTGACATTACCTAAGTGGGAGAAACAATAAAAGACTCGGTACGATAGTTTTCCAGAATTACGCACTGTTTGCAAAGTGATTTCATACATTTGTCTCTTACTATATGCTGAAAGTCAACTTGTAATATTGAAGTCCAATATGATGGCTTTCCAAAATTACACACTGTTTTGAAGTGATTTCAGGTATTTGTGTATTTCGAGTACTGAAGTGTATCAAAGCGTCAATACTATCTGATTTACAAAAACATTAAGTTTACTCCCGCTTTTTATATTCGTCTTCCATAGTCTGAAACGACTTAATTCCTTTTTCAATGATCAGCTATTACGTCTTAAGTATAGTTCTTCCAGTCTAGAAGATAATTATTTATCAAGTACAATATTGTTTTCTTTCCTAAAATTCGATATTTTTAGTCCAACAATTCAATATGTCTTTTATGTAGGCTTGCTGTCATGATACATTAACATCTAACAGTAGGTTTAAATACACATTTGCAAAAGCCATTAATGGTGATAGTGGCGGCATAATGTTCTAAAAGAGAGAGAGAGAGAGAGAGAGAGAGAGAGAGAGAGAGAGAGAGAGAGAGAGAGAGAGAGAGAGAGAGAGAGTGTGTTTCGAAGCAAAGTAACAATTTCGACATTGTGAAATTTCAAATATACAAAAAAAAAAAAAAATCTAAACTGGTCTAAGCAAACGTAGGTCAGATTTAGAATTTTCTCCTCTCTTATGAAATGATGCGTTTATTGTTAGCTAGAAGGACGAATCGAATTTTGAGAAGGGTACATTTGAGGACGTGGTCTGTGGTTACCCGACAATAATTATTACATGAAAATATATATATATATATATATATATATATATATATATATATATATATATATATATATATATATGATAAATATATATATACATATATATGTTATAAATATATATATATATATATGTTATAAATATATATATATATATATATATATATATATATATATATATTATATATATATATATATATATATATATATATATATATATATATATATATATATATATATATATATATATTTGAATAGGATGGCTGCATTATGCGAATTGATTTTATACCGAGTTTTCTCACTTCTTATAATTCGCCTTTCTTGCGTGCTAATAATAATAATAATAATAATAATAATAATAATAATAATAATAATAATAATAATAATAATAATCGCGGACAAAATTATTTTTTTATAACGTATGAAAAACCTGAAGCTCAATTCTGTGCTTTGTTTAAAGCTAAGAATGATTCCTCCAATAGGCTGCTTGATTTTTATATCATTTAAACCCCACCCGCATAAAACCGACCCCTCAACTCTTCAGCCAACATAATGGCGAGATTCTAATCAAACGAAGTATATCTCTTTCCCATGCTAAGGATCTTGACATTAGAAAATGAAGGCTTTCAAGGTCAACGCCACGGGTCAAACCGGTGCCAAAATATGAGGTCGAGGCAGGTCGTAAATAGGGCTTTAGACATCGAGGGGTTGACGGTTCTCGTCGACGAAGAATTCCGATCGCGGCCAGATTCGGGGATACAACTTTCGGTGCGTCTGTGAAGTATGCGCCGTTGATGGGGTTATATATAGTTTGTGACGGTACGGGCGGTTCGTGCTAAGGCGTTGGTATGGAGATAGTTTATGACGGTACGCAGACGGTACGTGCGAAGATTCGCTCGTGGATAGCTGATGCGTTTTGCTTGTGGGTAAACATCGCGTGGCAAAGTGTCGAATGTGTATTTTTAAAATTGTTGAGTAATCTGCATCGACGGTGATTTCATCACTGAATTTGCCTCTTTCACCATACAGGATGTATGGTGACAGGACACCTGATTTTTAGCTGAAACAGGATGTCATTGATAAAACACCGTCGATGCAGATGATAAAAAAAAAAAAAATGAAAAACTCATATTCGACATTTTGCCAAAAAAAAGAGACGATATGGGCGCGTCTGTCTAATGGCGAATTATCAAAATATCTATTTGTGAAACTAAATGCGTAAAACTGTTCTTTTTCTGGTTACTTTGATTGCTATAAAAAGTGCAGAAAAGCTAAAAATAATAAAATGATGTCTGTTACAATATCCCCAGTGAATTTACGGATACATTCAATTAGCATGACCATAGAGTTCTTTTTACTAAGCCAGATATAATCATAGACCTTAACTGAGCTTTAATCGCAGATTATTTTTCGCTTTTTGTTAGATAAAACTGTTCCATGCGGTAATCTGAAGACGTTAAGCAAACAAGGATCAACTGTAAGGATTCGAATTCCAGTGCTGATATATTTATCTTATTCCTACGGTCTTATTAATGATATGCAAATGCTAAGCTTTCTTAGGAGAAGGATTGAATGCTGAAAATTATTTTCAGTGTTTGAAGAGATAAAACACACAGGTTTTTTAATACGACCAGAACGATTGAATGATACGATTGTCGGGTTTTTGAAGAAATAAAATACACTTGGGCCATTTCGAATAAATACAGAATACACTTGATTAATCCCATTAAAAAACAGGTACTCTCAGTCACTGTTGGTCATAAATGTCCTTTTCACTGTACCCAAAAGCACATACGTTTGTAAAGGGTAAGAAAAAAAAGGAAGACCGGCCCTTACATTTAACTGTACCCTTCAAAAAAGGGTAAAGTGGCTAATCAGAAAAGGATACGACTACCTCTCTAATTGGCTCTAACTTTCGAGACCTATCTCCTGGCCATACACGAACAATGCGGCTAAAATCTATTGCTCTTCGACGGGAAGCTTATGGGTGCGCCACACTGAGAGCCCAGGTCCTATAGAATTATCCTAGCGTGGGTAAATCCCTCTAAACTCTCTGACGACGGAGTTAGAAAAATCAGGCCCTCTATTTGTCTTGCGCATCACACAATGGCCCAATCGGAGTAGATGGCTTAAGGCCCAGTCAGCTCAATACGATTTTCCCATACCAGCTGATCACTCTCAGCCCCTTCTTGTCCAACCAGGACACGTCTTGTCTTTCAATTGAAATACGTCGGTTCGATCTTGATGCAAGTCAGAAATTTATTTCTGTTCCACATGGGATTGTGTTGATTATTTCTAATATATATATATATATATATATATATATATATATATATATATATATATATATATATATATGTAAACTGTACATAAATATAGTTTCCTTACACAACACTGACATTTACTTACATAAAAGTAAAAATAAAACGTTCATCTCTTGACTCACACCTGACGAGAGAGAGAGAGAGAGAGAGAGAGAGAGAGAGAGAGAGAGAGAGAGAGAATTAAATAAATCTCACCCTCCTTCCAAAACCTGATGGATGCCTTGCGTGCCCGGTATCGATTTCCGAGACCCGCCCACATCTTCTCGAGACTGACATTACACACTCGATCCGGCAATTTGTCGGTCGAGGGCGACGCTAATAGCTAATATTTGTAAGGGGAAGCGTGTGTCTTAAGGTTCCAACGGAACCGTGATGCCCGGGGCCCAAGTTATCACCTGGGTACCGGTGCGTGCATTGTTTACACTCGCCAAAACGAAGAAATTACCTAGAAATATTGAAAGTTAAGAACCGTCTAGTCCTGACTTGGTTTGTTTGAATACATCAGAATTTTTTTGGCTGTCAAGCCAAGCACTGGGGCACCTTCGGTCATTCAGATCTAGAAAATATAAAGATAAAGGTACAACGATCTAAGGGCGGGACTGGAAAAAAGTTGCACTGATAATTAATGCTTAACAAGGAAAGACAGCAATACTGAAGAAAGGAAGGGGTAATGGAGGTCAAGTAAAAGGCTAAAAAGTGGACGCAACTATGAGCCGATGAGACGCTGCAAACACCCTTTAGTAACTATTCTTGATTTAAAAACAGTATTCGTTTGCACACTCGTTCCTTATTCTTATTTTACTCAATGCATGAATTTTTTCTTTGAAACATTACTGAACAAGTTTTGTTATTCAGTGTAATACTTGTGAAGTACATAGCATTTTTTGCAATCAGTTTCACTCTCCTACTATAGATTTTAATTTGAATGAATTTTCTTTGGACCATTTCTCGGGTCGTGTGGTACTATTTTTTTGGCACCTAAAGTAAACCCTGCTCATTTTCATCTTAATTCTCCCATTTTTCAATTGATATGTCCAATTCCCCACAGCCATTTTCAATTCCTCCAGCTTTATATATATAAAAAAAGGACGTAGAATAACCTTACCTTTGAAATAAATTATTACTAATTACATAAGAGCCAATTAACTACGCTCACACTCCACAAAACTAACCACACCAAGCACCGTACCCATGACGACGCTCCCGACCCCAAATCTTCGCAGACGAACCCAAATGTACCCTCGATAATATTGAACTTGTAGTTGTCCTCCCGTCCGCTAATCTGTTGCTGGACTTTCACAGAATTATTTCCCCCCTGATAACCCCGCCAAGGAGGATCTTTGTCTGATTTCCTGCCACCGGCTGAGAAAGGGATATTGTTTTACGCTGTCAGAGTACAGTCCACGTCCTTTAAGGGCACCGAAGCTCGACCTCGAAGACTCTAACATTTAACTTAACTTTTACTTCTGCCGAGATCGCGAGATAAACTAGAAGAAAAATTGGAGGAGGTCGGAAGAGGTATTCGGTAGCTCCCAAAGGTAGGTAGGTAGGTAGGTAGGTAAGTCGTTGCAAGCAAGCGAGCAAGCAGGCGAACGAGCAAGCACATCCCACCCAGAACCCTGTGATGGTATTTTGGTTTTTGTTGGTGTTGGGGACTGGTGGGGTTGGTGGCGTTGGTGTTGGGGACTGGCGGGGTTGGTGGCGGCGAAGTTAAATATTCTGATGGGGGAGGGTCGTGTTGCATATTGCTTGCTTCAGTTGCATGTGCTTTTAAGCTCGTTTTATTTACATATATCCCACCCACGAGTCATCGGTGGAGGTAGAGATAATCTAGATAGGAGGTTTAAAGCACTTTCTAGTTTTCTTCTTCTTATAATAATAATAATAATAATAATAATAATAATAATAATAATAATAATAATAATAATAATAATAATAATAATAATAATAATAATAATAGTTCGATCCATCTGCTTAGATCGCCTTCGACATATTATTATTATTATTATTATTATTATTATTATTATTATTATTATTATTATTATTATTATTATTATTATTACCAAATGGAGCAAACTTTAAATAAAGCAAACTTACACAGCATGTGGTTTCGTTACGTGAAAAAAGATAAACAAATAAATTCCAACGAGAAAAAGATAAACAAATAAATTCCATTTGAACAAACTACTATCATAAGGTTTCAGAATTACAAGAGTATTAAGTGTGTTCATGTCTAATGAAATAAGTGTCCCAAATATTCGAGGTGATTTAAAACGTCAGAGTAATTTCAGATCTTTTTCCATTAAAATGTTATTAAATTTTCTTTTAATTTTTCTCCGTTTTCACAATAAATCATTCATTTGAAAAAAGCAGCATTACTTTGCCAACTTTCACGTCTTGTTTGATGAAGGTCCGCCAGGAAAAGAAAAAATCAAAATCGCATCATAGAAATATGACACTCTCTCTCTCTCTCTCTCTCTCTCGTAGCTGATGACTTTGGAGATTTGAATATGCATGAAAACATTCAAAAAATTCAAACATTCTTCCATGTAACTTCAGAGGAAAATATGAAAGCTCTGTACCCAGCATGAACTCAACAACACGAAACCAGGTGATTAAACTTGCTCTTCAATGCACAGGTACAACAAATAATTATCGCCGTCCATACCACAAATAATGCAACTGTGAAAAAAGAGCAATTATACGGTAACAATGCACAGCACAGCGAGATACTTTTAACAGATTGCTAACCATCCCACTCTCCTTAAGGGATGCAAGAGCGTGTCGACTCCCCGAGAGGTTTTTATAATCGTCTCGGCACCCTTGAAGGGTGTCTTTAGATGCGTGCCCTCAGGGCTCATTGCGCCCCTTAACCCTTTGCAAATGGGCCAATCTGAGTACAGTGGTTTGCTCCACTTCTGACCACTCTTCGCGATTTACAATAACCTATGGATACACAAAGTTGTTCTGTACAATGTGCGTTCTCCTAAAAGTCGTCTCGTGAGTACTTTCTCGCCAGTACGTGTCTTTTCTACAAACACCAAAAGGTTATTTTTCCCCATAATATACATTCTCCAAGAGCCTATCTTTCTGTTCAATATACAGTCTCTAAGGGAATGTTATTCAATATACATTCTCTAATGGATTGTTTTTCTACCAAATATGCGCTATCCAGAATTTTTTCTTTCTACTCAATATACACTCCAGGAGGTTGTCTTTTCAGTGGGAATTTATCTTGCCTTCATCGAATAATCTCTCATATGAAAATAAAAGATCAATTTTCCATTTCTTTTTTCTCTCAATGGCCCCGCTACCAATACCAGAATCGCAAGTACACCTCAAGTATGATTTTCTTGTCGCGCAAGTTAATGACCTCTCTATAATTAAATGTAATGTGCATCCATATATTTTCTTAAGCAGCAGCGTTGATATATGGATAATAAACAAATATAGGAATGTCTTCGTTCAACTAGTGCCAAACCCAATTACCCCTTGTCTATTAGTTCTCAGAGTAAAAGTACCTTAGTCACAGATCGCGGGTTGATACTCAACATCCACGAGGTGGAAACTGCCTTCTCGATCCGCCCTTACGTAACATTTTTTTTTTACAATATGGTTGCCCAAGTAATAGTACAAATAATAATCCGGCAATTAAAGGGGTGGAGGAAACAGACATTCCCTCTTTTTTCATCCCCATTTCTTGTTCCATTTCTCAAGGCAGGCCGTGATGGAGTACCCACAAGTAGAAGGGGGAGTTCTAGACCCAACGTAGCAAACAAAATTAGCCCTCAGTCTTAGCCCGCACACATCTCACTTGGCCACCGCATCCGGGAGAGTGAGACGAAGGAATAAAAGAAAGTCGAGGTTAAAGGAGTCCAGTTCGTAAGGATAAATGGGATCGAAGACCATTCGCGTGCGTTAGGGGCGTTCGTTTCCGAGAGATTCTCGCTGCATTTAGGTATCTGGAAGAGAATTCGGATCGCGTTACGATCCCGTATTGCTTTCGCTTTGGAAGATCGTTTTTAGAATGGGATGCTCTTACGTGAAGTGAGAAACTAAGCAATTACGATATACATACACACAATATATACATA